>NC_090741.1:133685821-133688321 GCF_036898095.1 Palaemon carinicauda | reverse complement strand
ACTTTACAGTAAAATATTTCCCAAGTCATTCTGATTCAAGTGGATGTGACATCTGTCTTTAGTTCGCAAGTCACTTGCCCTTAATTCATTAAATTTTTTACCTTCTATTTTCGGCGTGTATTCGAAGCCACGAACGGATAACATTGACATTTACACTAAAATTGTAAATATATACAGTAAACATCTTTGCTGTCTTTATTACAAAATAATTAATTCGCTCGATAATCATCGAGGCCCTATGACAGAATTGGAGATAGTTATCACCAAATAGAGATAAAAGGATTATTTCGTTCTATTTAAAAGCTGATCCAAATATGGTATATTTTTTACACAAAAACAGCTGTAATTAAAGAGTACTTGTCTTTTGATTGTTCAAAGGATTCTATAGAAAAAAATCCTTATACCAATATTTGTCCGGGTCGAAGTTATACTATTTGGTAACTATAGAGCGTTATTATTCTGTAGTCCTTCACATACCACAAGTTTACCAGTTAATATGCTCATTACAAAGATGCTCTGTAGGATAATTTTCCCGTTTGCTTTAAAATAAACCAAGATATTCTCGTTAACTGTAATAAATATAAGGATTGTGATACAAATTGTATAAAAAAATGTGAGGGAAATAGTGTTCAAAATGCCTTATTTCTATATCCACTCAAGGAATATCTCGTCTTGGCTTCACACAAATTTCAAAAGGTTCCAGGTTAAAATGGTAAGGTTTCATACTGCCGCTCAGGAGAGATTTCTTTTTTTGGAGGGATAGTGAGAGACTAGGAAATAAAATTGACGGCCTAAAACAAATACCGGCGCAGAAGGCCATTTATCTTAAAAATACCGAGGATGTTTAATAAATAAATGAATAAAGAATGAATGGAAGGAACACAAAAAAAAAATTTTATCATGGGAACTTACGCCTATTGAAATCAAGATTATAAGAAGTCAGCTTGATCTCCAAGCTACGTATTTTTCTCAAGATAAAGTTACTAGTAATTACATAATCACTGACTAACTTACAGCTAGGGTATTAGTGAAAGAAATCATTTTATGCTCATGTCACCAGTGATTATATTTTTTTGGGCAAAGTAGAGAATACATTAGGGGAAAATTAGTATCTCTGAATTCCATTACAAAATCTCGGAAGAAATTTGAAAACAAGAAACTTTTTTATATGATTTATCAATAAACCCTATTTCTAAAATGTTTTGCTAAAATGTAATAGTGGTCTCATTTACGACCACAATACAACTCATTTTCGAATGAATTAAATAGTCTTTGATAGCATTTATAGTGCCTTGCCCTCATGTGTAATATACTCTATCCAATATTGATTAATTATTAGGCAAATTTAATACTTGACTCTCATTAGTAATCAACCTTCCAACAACAAAGGCTACTTAATATTACTGCTACTGGTTACTACAAATGAACTAGTAATGCTACTGTAATATTACTGCTACTGGTTACTACAAATGAACTAATAATGAATCAGTGTTAGCAATATTTTCTAGAGAACTAGCAGTTATCCAATTAGATTGAGGCAATGATACAGTATTCTACAACATGTATCAAAAATTTTCATATAACCTCTCTCCACAACCTCTAAAGTACAAATGACTCTTATTTCCTCAAAATCTTCAGTGTCGGACTGCCCGGAGGTGAGTAATACCCACCCCTACCAACCCCGACACTGAACAAATATTGTAAGTGTCTAATGTGCTCCTCAAAAAAATAGTAAAAATATATATATATATATATATATATATATATTACTTGTTAAGAAGTATATATATATATATATATATATATATTTTAAAGGGTAAAATCCACAGGAAACAGGAAAGGAAAAGACCAGGTACCAAGCGCTTCGTGTATTACGTACACTTCTTCAGGGTACAAAGTGAAATAGAAAATGAAATCATACAATAAAGAAACCTACCAAACTGAATAAATGCCACAAACTAGCAAAGCATCATCAATATGCTAGAATAACCAAACAGTCGTTAAAAATAATTAAACAATTGTAGTTTTAAAATAAGATACTAGTAGTATAACAAATCGTTAAACTAAATGTTTACATTGTACTTCCTCACAATTTCATTAACAAGATGAGTGTCTAGTTTAAAAGACCAGAACTGAGATTTAAAAATTTGATTATTAAAATATTTAATAAAAGCAGATTCAATAATATTTCTTTTTAACAAAGATTTTTACAGAATAAAATCTCTGAGGAGTTTTCCCAGTCAATACAGTGGTTAAAATCGTTCATGTGGACAAGCAAGGCACTAGACATTTGTCCTGTCCTAACTGCATATCAATGTTGTTTAATTCGATTGTTAAGCAATTTTCCGGTTTGACCCACATATTTTTTGTCACAACCAGTACATGAAATTATGTAAATAGAGCCACTATTATAATTTGGAGAATTATTTATTAGGACATTCTTTACCGTTCCTGAACTTTTAAAAACTAAATTTAATTTGAATATTTTCAATAAATCTTT
>NC_090741.1:133668321-133675821 GCF_036898095.1 Palaemon carinicauda | reverse complement strand
TATATATATATATGTATATATATATATATATATATACATGCATATAGATGGATAGATAGATAAATATTCATTGCCTACACTAAAATTAAAAGGTTTAACATCAGGGTTCATACTGTAGTTCCAAAATAAGAACATATGACGGTGTGCACTGTGTAGATCCACATAGGTAGCTGATTAATTTCCTTTTGTGTTTTTGTGTATTTAGTTTGATGGCTGACATATGTAAGGAGGCCATGGTGTATCTTCATTATACGGTTAAAGCTATTCACCTTAATTCCCAAAGTACATGTGGGAAAAAAAGAAAAAAAAAGGAATATTTAGTCAAATTGAGGACCGCAACAACTCAAGTAAAACCAAGCATTATTACGACGCATCCAAAAGGACTTTGGACATATTTTTTTTAGTTACTGTCCTTTTTTAATTTAACGTAAAAAATTTTTAAACATTCCTTATTAAATTGTTCACTCTGTATACAGATTAGTACAGGTTCCAGGAGGAAATGGAATTTTTAAACTCATATATTGTTAGCAATGGTTATCTATTTTACTTGTTTCAAAATTTGATAAGAAGCTCTTGGATATTTTTTTTTTCTTTTTATTATTTTCAAGGTGTTTAATGTGTGGAAAGAATATGTATAAAAGTAAGGAATAATTTTCCTAATTGTGTACCTTTTTTAACTTTACATTTGTATACACGAATCTCCTGACAATAGGAAACACGTTCAGATTTAAATACACTCTACCGGAATTGATGAGTTTCACAGTTGTACATTCGTATGATTGTACCTATGATTAATTAGTGAACTTTTACCAGCTTCTCCAAACGATTAACGAGAGTCCACATTGATTCACATAAAGGTGTTAATCATGGAACTAATTGTACATTCAATGAAAAGGAATTTCATGTTTACGAATGAAAGAAACCTCTGGATTAATCTAATTTTACAAATGTATGCCAATTACCTAGCTTCCTTAGATTAATTTTCATCAAACGACTATCCACTATAGTGTAGCGGGATAACAGCAAAGAATCAGGCAGAGGATGATACAAACATCAAATACGGTAATCATGTTATCCAAGCCATACCAATCAAATATGGCCGAATGACCAATTGTAAATCAAAGATGGTGACAATTCTTATACATGACCGTCAAATAAGCTTCCTGTATAGTTGATGTTTGGATGTTTTGAATATGGATTCCTACATTTTCAAGGTTAAGTAGACATTAGATTATATAAAGCAGACTGACACATTATCGCCATGAATTGACTGTTTATAAAGTGAACTGGTACGTATATTTTAAGATTTTACCATTTTTTCATAGCTCCAATACATACTTTTATTACTATTTTTCTTATTGTAGATCCCTTTTTTATAGTAATTTTCTTGTTTGCTAAACTAAATCAGGGTAGAACACAGAATGTGTCTGCATCAGACGGATTATATCTAGCTCCAAAGCTTCCAAATGAATTTCATTGATGAAGCTCTTGAATAAGTGACTGTCGAGCAGTACTATCAAATTGGTTACCTCACTGACGTGATACTCAGTCTGGGATCATTATCAGCTATGTAGGAAATGTATGTTGATATTAAACAGCAAAAACCTACTAGCTTCACGAATGATGCAAAACGAACTCAAAAACAGTTAGAGAGCCCAACCTGATAGGACATGACGTGCCAGTGAGTTAAAGCTGAATCAAGAATATCAGGGTTTTCGATATCTTGATGGTGTACAGACTGTACGGAACGTATGGCACTAGATATATACCACACAAGAAAGGGTCTATTACACATATACTGAGTGGTTAAAGAATAAACCCTCCCTCCCTCTCTCTCTCTCTCTCTCTCTCTCTCTCTCTCTCACACACACACACACACATATATATATATATATATATTTATATACATATACTGTATATATATATATATATATATATATATACACACATTTATATATATATACATTATATATATATATATATATATACACAAATGTTATCCTTCACACTTTACCATTTTATGCGGAACGATTGCCAGCAATAAGTAAAATCATTCCTTTACTTATTTTTTTTATATCTTTATCAGTATCTAAATGCAACCGTTTTTTTTCTAGTCTGTTCCTTAATACCCTTTTGGTTTTATTCAAAGAATTTAGCAGAACTCGAAGTTTTCAATTCTTTTTTTTTTTTGGTTTTTTTATCTCAATCTCCCCTCGTCTTACATTTTTGCCCCAGAATTTTATGATATATAGGATGGAAAAAGGAACTTGATATGAGATATTCATTACCAACAATTTTTTAAACGTAGAAAGGAAACCGTTTTTACTTTGTTCACAGTTTTAAAAAAATATATTTTTAATGACGATTCCTTTTCATCAAATTGGGAGGTTTTTTTTATATTGACTGAAAAGTATCTATTCTGGTTTACAACTTCGGTGCAAATCCTCTCTCTCTCTCTCTCTCTCTCTCTCTCTCTCTCTCTCTCTATATATATATATATATATATATCATAAGTCACATTAGCATATCTATTAGTTAATCCTTCAACTCAACTATATTTGTACAATATATAATTAGCTGCATATCTATTTTTTTTATAGCCTAAAAGTTTTCAATTACTAGAGTTTCTATCATAATCTACTTTATATTAGTAATTGAGTTTTGTTTTCAATACATTCATTAACATATCTCTATTCAACATTTAGGAACGTCCATGCTTTCATTATTATTATTATTATTATTATTATTATTATTATCATTATTATTATTATTATTATCATTATTATTATTAATATTATTATTATTATTATTATTATTATTATCAACATGGAATATACAATTTTGAGACTGTCCATGTATTTTATATATATATATATATATATATATATACATATATATATATATTTATATATATATATATATATATATATGTATATATATAAATATATATATATATATATATATATATAATGTCTAATTGTTTGCTAGTTACTGTACGCATCATTTCAAGTTAATCTTTTTCTAATATTAAATTCTTTGTTTTTATTCCATTATTTATTTGTTATACTGAAGTATTCAATTCTCATAGTTACTTGTTCATCGAATGTTTTCAATGTCATTTCTCTTCTACTATTTATGTAGGATATTTCAATTTGACACGAGATATCACTTATATTTCCAAAGTGGTTGATATTGATTGATATTTCAATATTTCATATTATTACGTTACCTGAAATTATGTCTAATAATATTAGTACGCCTATATATATATATATATATATATATATATATATATATTATATATATATACTCTATATATATTTCTAGGAACCTCAACTCTAGTTTTTTTATAAGGGTGTTACGTTACGCTCGAAAATTATTTTTATTTAAATTTATGAGTATTCGAAATTTAAAACAAAACTAACATGATTTTTTCTTTTTTTAATAGAACTCTTTTTCCCCATTTTTTTTTTGTATACAAATAATTAGTTTAAGATGGCTGATTTTTTTAATGTTTAATTTTTAAGTATTAATTTGATAATTTATCATTTAAAAATTACAATATTGTATCGAATTATATTAAGCAGACATAAAATTTCTTTCTAAAACTACAAATTCAAGCAATTCAGGTAGACTCATTTTGAATCTAAGATATTTCTACTCGTACTATCTTTATATAGGTAAGAAAAGATTCTCCTTAAAAAATATTAAAAAGTCTCAATAATTTTCAATTTTAGGATTCATTTCTAAATCAATCCTCAAAGGAATTATGAAAATTCCTCGATTGATTGAATTAGTTTTACTTTCTAATTACATGATGTATCTTAATTAACCGTTCAAAATCTTTGGAATACAATTCACATAAGCTATCGAACTACCACTAAGTGTTGTTACATGACCGCCGAAAGGAATAAAAGTAATGTTTTCTTTCCCCTAAAAAAATATCTTTCTTCCATTTCAAGTTATTACCTGAGAGACGCGACAATATTGTCCCCTTTTCTTCATCGTGAGTGATAACACAAATAGACATTTGAAGATTCTTCATCAGTTAAGTGACATGTTCCATGACGATGACGTAGCCAAGGCTAGTTGGACGATAGAGCCATTTAATATTTTCTTTTGATTTCATACTCGGGTATAAAATGATTAAAAGGATATCGTATCCAAAAATGGTAGAAAAATTTGAATTTATTATAGGGCTACTTTGCTATCATTTTGCCCGTGACCAAGAGGTTATTTCCGTTTACACCAATATACACTAACATAGTTTCTGTATAAACGAAGCTATCATAAAACTCTCTCTCTCTCTCTCTCTCTCTCTCTAGAGAGAGAGAGAGAGAGAGAGAGAGAGAGAGAGAGAGAGAGAGAGAGAGAGAGAAAGAGAGAGAGAGAGCTCTAAGAAATACATCATTAATGAATACATTTCAGTAAAATGCAAGGTCTCGCATAATGGCAAAATTCTGTAGTTAAACAATTACACTCTTTATAAGATCTCCTGCTAGTGTAATACTGCCCTTAATATTTAAATTAAAATTTCTTTTGCGTAAGAATAGAGCTACTTCCTGTGCTGTTCAGCCTCTAGACAAAAGTTCACATTCATATATCATTGTAAGTATATCTTCAGAGATTACACCTTATTCAATGAGGAGAGAGAGAGAGAGAGAGAGAGAGAGAGAGAGAGAGAGAGAGAGAGAATTAGATTCTTGCAAATAGAATCCAATATCTTTAATCAGTAAGATATTTTCATTACAGCTTGATCGACTTCATATGTCATATTTCATTTTTTTTTTTTTTTTTTATCGAGGAAGACCTTACGGAACTGACAATATGGGTAGAATTCAAAATATGATTTCGAAACCTTTTAGTAAATGATAATACTATATGCAAAAATATTGATAAAAGTAATCAAAGTGAAAATAATGTATCTCTTTTTCAACAATAACTGCGGCAAGAATAAAACTAGGAGGAGTTTGCACTATTAAATCATCGTTTCTGGTACTTTGGTCAACACCACGGGTCCAACACTAGACTCGATTAAAATCTGTTCTTGTGGCAACGACACCATGAGGTTTCCTACACCAAGCTTTTCTAATATAACACAACATTATTCCTGAATGGATTGTTTCTAATTTTTTTATCTTTTATAGCGTTACCCAAATGGGTGTTTTTAAGGAAACCAATGTGGGGTATATAAGCTTCTTGTCTCGGGGAGATATTAAGCAAGTGTGAGATGTAGACATCCAAATGGCCCTTAATCAGTTGTCGGACAAAACGAGGCTCCAACTGAAGTCTCACCATCAGACATTAAAAATCTATCCCCAAGAATCGTGTCGTGCTAGAGACTATGAGATGTCGTGACAGTGAAGAAGAGGAAGAGCTAACCCTTAATGCCTGTGATAAAAAGCAGTTAGCCCTTTTTGCTTGTAAAGAGAAGTCGCCATCCCTTCCTGTTCTCTCATTTGCACAATATATAATTTCTGAAAAAACATTTGCCATCAAATCCTAAAGCCACCCCTTCAGTGATATCTTCAAGCCCGAATATTACTAATTCAGTAATTTTATTCGTCCTGCCGTTCGCCTTCTTCTCCCTACTTATATCAAGTATTTAAGATTTTACTTGTTTTTTTATGTATTAGGAATGGGCATCTAGCAAAAAATTGTGCAATAGCAGGGAAAACGTAACGAAACGAATGTCTTAAGTCGGTAATTTTTTATCTAGTGGAAATGAGGTTTTAGAAGAAACTAGGAAATTGTATTCATAAGTGTTGTCATAAGCTTTGATTTCTTCTCTCGGGGAATATTTGCGGGGAATATTTATGCTCCGGGAAACCGGAATGGCTTTCTGCTTACTGAAAAAAGACAATGTACCAACTAAGGTGATAAATAACATAAAAAGTAATGATAGGTCAATATCCAAACACTTGTATGGTTTGTCCTACGCTGTTACTTGTGTTACGAAGTTAATCACCAATTTACTCTTTTTTTTCTGTATAGTACATTGGTAACGCGTTCGCATAACATTTGCATGGCAGCAGGTCGATCCCAGTTCGGGACCGTGAGTTTCAGCGGTTTACTGAGGAAGCCAATGCTGTGTTTGATCAACACAATGGGGTGTTGGCCTTGATCAACGGTCGTTCTGGGGATCATTTATTCTGATAATGCTGGAAGTATTACCAGACACCCTTATTATACCTGTTTTTATAAATTGTGGCTCATCAGTATTTCATATGACGTATTAATGATTTGTCTTTATGGAATTCTCTCTCTCTCTCTCTCTCTCTCTCTCTCTCTCTCTCTCTCTCTCTCTCTCTGTATAAAATTTCTCTTAAAGAGATTCTGCTTGGCAACAAAAAATTGGCCTGTACTATCTTGTTAACACTGAACATTTTTAAATTTCTGGTGGGGAAACATTGCCATAAACACACCATTCGTTAACAAATACAAGGATATTTTTTTACGTTATCAAACATGACAAGTTATAGATGTGCATTCATTATTCGGTTATATGATATGGTACATTCACAGCTTGTAATCCATAAAATCAGTAATGGTTTAATGAACGCTAAATAAGAAACCCTGATACATAAAGACTGAATTTCAAATCAAACAGAAATTTGCAACGGTAAACCATTTTGCAAAAAAAGGTGAGAAAAGGAGAGCAGTGAAATAGGATATTAACGTTCTTGTTCCTATGTATCATTAAAAAGTTTAAATAAAAGGATTTTTTGTCTTCTACAAATAATTTATAGCTTTCTTGTATAACCCCCCGTTGTAAGGAGCTGACTACCATTAAATTTGCATTCACTGATATAGACTAGAGACTCCCTCTTTGTTTCAACCAGATGGCTCTGTTATTCCCTGTGATATCCCTTTGTCTGATCTGTAAGAGTCTCTGGAGTCTGGTGTATTTGATTGTAATACCCCGGTCAAACCTATATACTGATAGAGCGAATTGACTCTGAAGCAGAGCAACAAAAACCCTATCGAGGTTTACCTCGTTCCTGCTTCCTATAGCTTATTTATCGGTCCCGATGATTTAAGGTGTTTAACTAGACCTTGATGTTTATAGATATGTAGACATGAAACCTATTTATTTATATTTTTCTTTTAAAGATAGCTGAATTCATAGCCCATTGGAATGGAGAAGTAGTAATGTTAAACCATTAAATATTTATATATATATAATTTTTTTTTTTTTAAGTTCAAACATTGATGACAACTTCCAATGGCTCATGCCAAAAAAATCTAAATAAGTATTATATGGATAATTATCTGTTCCCAAGTTTGCAATTTGATTCTCTCGAGGGGCTTGAAGCGTGTGATGCCTTTTTTTTCAATATCAAATACTTTTCATAAATCCTTTGTTTACGTTCATAAAGTTTGTATGGTGGGCCTGGACTTTGGTTGACGTTAGACCATGTTAAACATGAATCCATTTTTTAGAAACCTAAGAAGATGGGAGTACGTGATTTTTCTCTCAGCATCTCTATTGAACGAAAC
>NC_090741.1:133645821-133663321 GCF_036898095.1 Palaemon carinicauda | reverse complement strand
TCCAGTGTGTATCTGATTAAGGCGGTAGCGCCCTCTTTATTACTTTTTGTGTACCTCTACTACTCGGTGTTTTCCCTTGTGTTCTATCGTTATTTAGGACTTTATTGAACATTTTGATGACATCTCCAGCCTCTGTTGGCTCTGGCAAGTTTATTATTATCTTTACTATGTATAAATGTAAGCTCTTGTCGTTTTGAGTTAAATCAAAAGTGACATTAAAGTAAACAAGATCTGTTGCCTACCTTAGGCATCCTGGATGCTATCGCTCGCTATTTATGGGTCATTTAGTTAGCTAGAGCAACGTTCCCAGTTTGTTTTGATTTAATAATCTAGCTATTTAGCTCTTCTAGGAATGCTTATATTTACCGTCAGTTTTTAGTTCTGTGATTTCGACAAGTGTCGAGGTACCGATCTTGCCCTTCGCGAGGCTTAGTATCCTAGGCATCTGGCCCTAGTACTTTAATGCATTATATAAGTTTTTTTCCGAGTGTTATATTATTGAAGCTATAGGCAAATATTTTATACATGTAAGACATTGTTAAATGTTTTTTTTCCAAGATTGTATACGAGAGAGTTTCGGTTAGGTAATCGATTCTCACCTTACCTAGTCTAGTAATATAGGTAGAGTAGTATACTTTCGCACATCCCCGATTGTTCTTTTTTCCTCTGGAAGCTAAGTTCAATCTCTATCTTCCTCTGTAAGCCTTCGGCTTAATCCTAGTGGTTCTATCTGTATAATAATTCAGGTATAACTATTCTAGGATATGTCCGTCTTGACCTGATAACCAGAGTGACTGGTTTTTTGGGTTAGTGCAGAACATCAGTTTCTAGTCTGTGGTCTGCTTCTTCCTAGCATAGAGAATGAGTCTCCTTTGCTAGGTTAGGGGTGGACACAGGAAGCTTTGCTTCCCTAGTCCATGTTGGAAGGATTCTGTAAGAGATGATTCCTTCCTTTAGTGGCCCAGCAGACTGCTCTGTGTTGTTTTTCTCGGGCTGGAGAATGAGTTTTCTCTGTTGCCCGGCGAAATAACTTCACCTAACTTTGTTCTGGTTGGGAGGAGGATAGCAAGTATTGACAGTCTTACTCCCTAATAGACAACTCAAGGTTAGGATGAGCTTCCCTAACTGCTGAGTGTGTCTCTTGCTAGAACAAAGTCTATAGGACCCTTATCCCTTCCCCACCTCTCTTTCTTTAATTTTCTTTCGGCCGCAGTCCTACTTCCGTACCTAGTGTAGGTTAGGATGGAGGACCGGCTCAGCTCTCTACCGGCTGGCATTACTTGTCGGCCGGCAGACATCCTTTTTTCGTTGCAGAGTGAACCCCAGACCTCCCTTGGTCTCCCTTCCATGGCTGCCAGTAGAGCCCGGCAGGCTATGGATGCTTTGGAAAGCTGAATGCTACATTCTCCCTTTCCATAAGTTCACTCTTTCTGGATGGAAGGTCGTATGGCAATGCTGCCTTATAACCTTACATCCATACTGTTCCTCTGACTATTTTGTTGCACCCCTAACCCGGCTGCCGGCTTAACAGCCGACAGCCGGGCAGGTGGAGGCTCTCTGGTTCGAGGCTACTGTCGGCGGGCATGGGTATTATTACCTTTGCCGGCCGGCAGTGGAAACACAGCCCGAATCTGCTGGCCACTTCGATTAACGGCCGGCAGCCGGGTATTAGTGTTTTCAGCCATCGGCTGGCAATGATTGCCAGCTGGCACACAGTCGCGAATCAGTGGGCTGCCAGCTATTAGTTAAAGATAGTATATCTTTGAACTATACTGGGGTAGATGCCGGCCGGCACGTGCAGGCGCACGCCGGCACGTACCGGCGCGTGCTAGCCGGCACAACAGCATGCGATGTACAGTAGTTGCTATATTTGTAGTGTAGTACACACTGAATTAGCAGAAACTGCTGTACAGAGCTTGTGATAACACTAAAATTCTTCATCATACTTAATGTTATCTTGTACAGCCTTTTGTTTGGACCGTACAGTATATAGAAAGTAAGTTCTTTCTCTATTCTTTCTATCCCGTATATTAAAACTTTATCTTAATGTGTGAATTACACCTTAATTTTCCGTTTTGGAAATTACATAAGGTATTCTAGAAAAGAATTAACCTTAGTTTTAATATCTCGGGAGGTTTCAGCAATTAACTGGACAGGATACAAGTATGTGTATTTCCTTCTTTCTTTTATAGCTTTTCTATATAAGCTAAATTTCTCAATATAAATGAAAGCCTTCACTTGATACTCATGGATTTTTCTTCTCTTTACAGGAGGACCATACGAAATGCGGGAGTGTGTTCTGTAATGTCCGCAGTAAGAACTTCTGTGGACATTATCTTTGCAGGAGGCACGCACCATGCGCAGCCTCCAGAGGTGATCTCCGCTATCGGGACCTCTGGTTTGTACAGTTTGTTCTAACCTGATTACCGAGGCTTTTGACGACCCTAAGTCGACGGAGTCAAGGGATGCTGCCAGGGAAATGTTACGATCCTGGGTGAGGGGTTTTCAGAAAAACACCTCATGCCCCTACCTTCCAAATGAGAAGATGAGGGCCTACCTTCTCCCTAATGCATCGGCTGATGCAATCATCCCCCCGCCTCAGGTTGAGATACCAACTGCCCAGAATCCGGTAGATTCTGAAGTCTCGGCCACTTTTCAAGACATCCATTTGGACGATAGGATGTCAGAGGTGTCGGATTCTACTGAGAAGGACTTTCTAGGAGAAGGTCAGGAGGAGGAGCTGTTCCAGGCTCCTCAAGTAGAAGAGGCAGAAATCGACGAAGTGTCGGTTACATCGGTTCCGGACCCAGAACCTGTTCCTTCTACATCGTCTGCTATCCCAGAAAAACTGGGAAGGACTCCTTCTTCCATCATTGAGTTGATCCAACAAATCCAAAGGAAGAATGATGAAAAGGAAGCTGAAATGAAACTGGATATAGTAGACTTGCAGCATCACGTGGGCCCCAGAAGCGGCTCAGCGTGAAGGATCTTCCTTTGTGCTCGGATACCAATCCTTGGAGGTATGCCGAACACATGCCAATGACAACTGGGAAGATCGTGATCTCAGAAAAGTTAGGAGCAATTCCCCTGGAAGAAGTGGAATTTTGGCCCAACAAAGATTCTTATCCGGACTGCTATGTCCGTCTTAGGAAGGAGCCAGCCTCAAAGGAGGAGACAGAGCCGAAGGAGGTCATAGTTTTTTACCATAGTAAAGCTCAGACGGTACTAGCGAGGTCGATGAAAGAGAGGGGCTTCACTAATTCAAAGGTGCCCGCCTTGAGTAGGAAGCTTCCCTCCTTTGTGGCCTCTCCTACCAGAGCCTTTCCCTTCTTGGAAAAGGAATATAAGGCAGCCTTAAAGGCGGTGGAGGCAGGGAAACCATGCCCCTCCTTGGAGGAGTGCAAGCCGTTATCTCTGACCTTGCCCTTGGACCAAGAAGACTAGAAGGACGTACACCTTACCTTCTCAGTCGGGAAGCTAGAAGCTGATATTGCTGAACGCCAATTCGGTGAGGCACTTCCAAAACTGTCGGAGGTTCTCTTGCGTAGAGAGCAAGAGACAAAAGAAAGACTTGCTGCATCGATGTCATTGCAAATGAATCTAGAAACGATGGCAAGTGACCCCAAGAACCAGAACATGTTCATGGTTGTTTCCAAACCCATCTGGCAACAGTTACGAAGGATCTCTATAGCTTTATTAAAGCTTGGAGACCCCGTAGAGAGTTCGTGTTCGCCTCGGCTGCGGTGAGGCACGAACCAAGGAATTCTGATCTCCTCTCGTATTTGGGGTAAAGACCCCTTTCCAAATGAAGTGGTTAAAGAGGTAGTAGACGAGGCCGCCACAGAGAATAGGAACCTTCTCAAAAAGTGGGGCTTAGATCTTAAGAGAAAGTCTTCTCTGGATGAGGATCACCAACCCAAGAGGAAGACAAAAAGGCCTAGGCCATCCTCTCGGCCGGCTAAACCCTAATGACAGCAACATCAACAACAACTTCCAGTGACCGCGGTGCCTCAGATAGGGGCACAACCTCCAACCACGTACCAGCTGGTACCTCAACAAGTGGTGACACAGTCGCCAGTTTTTAACCCAGCCTTCGAAAGGCAGACTTCTTCCTTTCATTCGAGAGCTAGAGGAACAGCTAGAGGTTCTTCTAGACGCCCTTCAAGAGGAAGGGGATACAGGAGAGGACGCGGTCAAGGAGGCAAGGCCTCAGGTCCACAACAGCAGAAGTAAGATACTTCCAGTAGGAGGGAGACTACAGTTTTTTAGTGATCGCTAGACCTTCGATCACTGGTCCCACAGCCTAATTAAAAATGGACTAGGCTGGAGCTGGAGGAGTCCTCCACCTCAATTTCCTCAACTCTTCCAACACTCATCCCCCTTTCAGGAAGAATATATCCGAGAACTCTTAGACAAAAGAGTAATTCGGAAAGTTAAGTCCATGAAATTCCAAGGAAGGCTGTTTTGTGTTACAAAAAAGGACTCAGAAAAACTCAGAGTCATTCTAGACTTGTCGCCACTCAACAAGTTCATAGTGAACTACAAGTTCAGAATGCTCACACTTCAGCACATAAGGACCCTACAGCCCAAAAGGGCATATGCTGTCTCTATAGACTTGTCTGACGCTTATTGGCACGTTCCAATTAATCGTCACCTCTCCTCCTACCTAGGCTTCAAGTTACATAGAAAACTTTACACCTTCATAGCCATGCCTTTCGGACTAAACATAGCCCCAAGGATTTTCATGAAGCTCGCGAACGCAGCCGTCCATCAATTACGACTAAAGAGGATCCAAGTAGTAGCCTACTAGGACGACTGGCTGGTGTGGGCAGCATCCACGACAGAATGAATGCATGCTTCTAAGATAGTGATCCAGTTCCTGGAACATCTGAGATTCAAGATCAACATCAAAAAGTCTCGACTTTCTCCAGCTTAAAAATTTCAGTGGTTGGGAATCCACTGGAATTTGGAGTCACATTGACCTTCCCTTCCTTGTAAGAAGAGGAAAGAAATAGCATGATCTGTCAAGAGACTATTAAAATCCAAACAGATATCAAGACACGAACAGGAGAGAGTGCTGGGCTCTCTACAGTTTGCTTCGATGACAGATCCAGTGCTAAGAGCACAGCTTAAGGATGCAACAGGAGTCTGGAGAAAATATGCATCAAACGCGCGAAGAGATCTAATAAGACCACTACCGACTCGACTGCGAACGCTTCTCAAACCGTGGTCCAATGCCAAGCAATTGAAGAAATCAATACTTTTTCAACCTCCTCCCCCGTCAGTAACTATCCACACAGACGCTTCAAAGGAAGGCTGGGGAGGTCAGTCTCATCGGATGAAAGTCCAAGGAGCTTGGTCCAATCTTTTCAAGTCATTTCACATCAACCTTCTAGAAGCCATGGCAGTGCTTCTGACACTAAAGAAAGTTTCTCCTTGCCACTCAACCCATATAAGACTGGTTCTAGATAGCAAGGTGGTAGTGAGATGCCTGAATCGACAAGGGTCGAGGTCACCACAAATCAACCAAGTGATGTTGGCCATATTCCGTTCGGCGGAAAGGAAGAAATGGCACCTGTCAGCAGTTTACATTCAAGGGTTCCGCAATGTGACAGCGGACGCTCTATCCAGGTTTACACCTATAGAGTCAGAACGGTCCCTTGACGCAGGATCGTTCTCCTTCATTTCTAGTCAAATGTTAGAGCTGCAGATAGACCTCTTTGCGACGAAAGACAACAAGAAAATAGATTGTTACGTGTCCCCATAGAGGATCCGCTAGCGGAGGCAGTGGACGCTATGTCCCTGGACTGGAACATATGGTCCAGTATTTATCTGTTCCCTCCGCACAACTTCCTTCTGAAGGTCCTCGATAGGGTGAGATCCTTCAAAGGGGAAGCAGCAATAGTGGCACACAAGTGGCCAAATAGCGTGTGGTTCCCCATGGCATTGGAACTACGACTAAAATTCATACCGCTACCGGATCCATCCCTGTCTCAGCGAGTACAGAAGTCGACTGTCTTCGCTTCATCACAGAAAACATGGAACCTACATCTCATGATTTTTTCTCCTTAACGATGAGAAAAAGATTCGGTGTTAATAGTCAGTTCAGACTTTTGGAGGAAACCAGAAGACATTATGAGGATTAAGGGAAGAAACAGATATCCCTTGTCAAGGCGAAGAAACCAAAAGAAATCTAGACAGATTCCTATTTATCATTCTTCATTCACCTTCATAAGCAAGGTTCAGCAGACAACACGATTCATTTGTTTAAGTCTGCCTCGACAAGACAGATACCATATGCCTTACAGGTCGACCTTTCTAATGACGTTCTTAATGCCTCCAAGGACCCTTTGCATGGTCAGTAGATAAGATTATTCATTGTGTATAAATAATGAACAATGAGGAATGCGCTTAGAGGGTCTTGAATTTTAAGTCATATTTCTGCTTGTACTCGCTTTTGGGGCCAGAGTTGGTGAAATAGTGGCTCTCTCTAGAGGGAAAGTCCACGTCCAGTTCTTGGAGGGAGAACTGAATCTATTTCCATACCCAACGTTCCTTGACAAGAACAAGCTACCCACCAACACGTGTGGTTCCTGGAGAATTGGCCCTCTGAAGGAAGATGCATCTCTATGTCCAGTGGAGTGCCTAAGGTCTATCTTCAAAGAACTTCAGACTTTATGGGAGAGCAGCTGTTCAGAAGAGAAACCCTGGGTTCAAAGTTATCTATAACTAAGGGTGAAACTCACCCATGTTATTCGCAGAACGGATCCAGACAGTACAACCATTAGTCATGATCAGAGGAAAGTTGCCTCTTCCATAAAATTTCTTTAATTATATGGACTTTGAACATCCTTGTTTGTACACCGGCTGGTAGTCATCCAAGGTGTTCTTTATGCACTATGCGAAGCAAGTGGAGCAACTTAAGAATTCTGTGGTAGCAGCAGGTAGAATTCTTTAACCTTCTGTTTTAAATTTGCGAGGAACAGTGTAATTAATTTAGGACGATTAATTAAGATGGTGCGTGTGTGGTCACTGTATGTTACTACACACTGAGCGATAGGCCATGAAAGTGTCCTTACGAACCGTTCCATTGTCGTCGGTGAACTTTAGCATAATGAGGACACTTGTGCCAAGCGTTTTTTACGCTAGTGTAAATTAACAGTATACAGAGTATATCATTATTATTAATAATTCATTTGAAGTGGCAAATCTATTTCCTAATAGACGAAACAATATTTTCTGTTGACTATTTTTTTTTATGCTCTGACGCATATCTTCCACGTTTTATAAATTTTTATAAATGTTGATCTGATATGTACGTTTATTAAATTTTAATAAACTACTTCATAGTGAACCTTGCATTTTATTCGCCCACAATCATTCTATTAGAAATGTACTGAGCATTAAGATTAAAATATGGATATTTTTATCACGGTATGTCTTTTAAGACTTCCTTGATTCAAGCAAAGGTCCGCTCACTCTAACCTTTCTTTGGAAGGGTTGACGTGGTACCCGAACGGGATAGTGGCAAAGAGGCAAAATTTGTTCCTGTGTGGATGCAAGCATTATCCAATAGTTTAAAAGAGTAGTCACATTAGGGAAGGTGTCACAAACTCATACTGACATTAGTGACTCTTATACAAACTATGCTTTATATTGTATAGGGCGACACCACTATACAAGCTTGTTAATTTGTCATCCATAATTATTATGTACTCCTCGAGACTTTTTCCAGAGTCTAGTACGACTTCCCTGTATGGGGCAGGAAGCACTAAAATAGTTCATGCTTAGATGAAATGATGTATGACGGTAACATCATAGGTCTCTAGGTCTAGACGGACCAGGAAAATACTTTCTTGAGAGTACGGCACTCATTGAAAATCCACAGATATAGTAATGCTCTGGTAAACTTCCATCAGGACGACATGTCCTGAGCCCCAAAAATGTATTCTGAGCGAAGCGAAAAATCAGTTTTTGGGTGAGGTAGCCATGTCGTCCTGATGGGCCAGCCCTTCCTTTTATTGTAAAAGGGCTTATTAAACCCTCCCTATGATACAGTATCTGTAACACCTCGTATATCGCTACAAGGAATAAAGAGGGCGCTACTGCCTTCATCAGATACACACTGGAAACGGAATAGGAGAGATGCCTTAAGAGCGGCTCTCTTTTCCTTCTCGTTTCAGATTCTTGTTACTGTAACCCCTCGAAGCGTTAATACTGTTCGGGGTGATGATAGCTATGTGACGTGTCAAGAATATGTCCTCTGATATTATGCGATATCCCTCTGAGATTATTTAGGGATACAATATATATATATATATATATATATATATATATATATATATATATATATATATATATATATATATATATATATATATATATATATAAACAAATGGATATGTGACCTTAAGGTTATTTATTTGAATGAAAATAATATCATGGTTACATATACACGATTAACTTGTAAAAGGAAGCATAAAGTAATGATCTAAACTCTTTTATTCGTTTATGAGAGAAAAGTGATGACAGTATCCTACGTAAAATTAGATTGCGATATTCTTTTTTATTTGAGCTGAAAACAAAATTAGAAATAATCCCACAAATTATTCTTTTTTCTTGTGAATAGGTGAGGAAGGTGAAGAAGAGGAAAGTAATAATTATTTACGGTATAATAGCTAATAATCATAAGCATGTATAAAACAGGTGTAAGTGAAGAGTCGATACGAGAATTGAATTAGAAAACAAATGTAGCAAGTGCGCAAAAGTTCTAAACCTTGGCAAATCGTGGCAAGGAAACAAGATGGAAACAAAGGTTTTAGTACAGGAATTTTTAATGTACCCCATATAGAAATTTTATTGGGAAATCTATCAAATGCAACTCCAAAATGAGAACAAATATATATTGCTCTTGCACTGTGCTTTCCCTCCCGGCGGTGGTGGGGACATGTGATATCGCGAATAAGTCCGGTAATCACAATTCTATTTTCAAAAATAGCTGAATGGTACGGCTAGCACCATTTTAACACGTTTTTTTCCATTGTATGAATTTCCATCGTTGTTTTCTTTGCACAATATATTATATAGTTCTCAGAAGAGATATAAATTTTTCCCGTTGTTGTGATAATAAAGAAATAAAACGATCAATACGTTGACCTTTGGGGAAAATATATATTTGGAATAAATTTACAGATTACTGGCAATATTTTCGTTAACTAAACTTTATGCAATAGATTCAACGGTTGATGGGGTTGTTGAAATTCCGTTTTGTAAAAACGGAGACGTATATAAATAAAAGACTAAGAAGACTTAGTATACATTGATTCTTTGCCCTCCTTTCATTCAAGACGGTAATGTATCAGTTCAATTTTCCCATTTAAAATGTATGTGTTATGTAACAATGGTATCAAGTAGAGGACAAACCGTGGTTCAATGATAATTGTAGACGTGCTTATTTAGAGAAGCAGGAGGCCTATCATCTTTGGAAGGGTAACAGATCAGATTTCACATGGATTAACTATATTCAACAAGGAGCTTTTGCTCAGAGTTTATGCTTAAACGGAAAAAGAATACAATTTAACCCCATGAGTGGTGGACTTCCCTAAAATCTCTAGATGCAATAGTTCTTCCTATACTTAAACCAGATGGCTCTGTCACTCACTGTCCAAATGAAAGGCAACCCTTTTGGCAGATGTTTAACAGCAAGCAGAGTAATGAGAAACTCGAAGTTCCTTATTCCTGTTTTCCTGAGGCTAAACTAACTAGTTTATCTTTTCGATCTCGTGAAATGGAAGCTCTCTTGATGGACCTTGATGCCTATAGAGGTGTAGACCTAAACAGTATTTTTCGTTTTTTTCTATAAAGACTGCTGATTTCCTAACTTCAAAGTTATCTGCTATTTTGTGCAAGTCAGCAAAAAAGAGAAGCTATTAGAACTTTCTGGAGAATTGGTGATGTTACTACACTATGTATATATTTTTTACCGTTCAGTTTTCATAACTTCTATATTATCTAAAGTTTTTGAACGTATTCTGGCAAAACGTCTTAATAGGTTTGCTGAAAGTAATCATATGTTCCCTAGTTTGCCATTAAGTTCTCCTAAAGGCCTTGGACCATATGATGCCCTCCTTAGAATTTCCAATGCTGTAGAGAAATCCTTTGATTGTGGTCAGGAAGTTGTGTCATTGGACATGATTTTAGTGCTACCTTTGACCGTGTTATACATGATACAATTGTTTTCAAACTCAAACAGATGGGAGTGGGATGTTGTTTCCAAGCATCATTATTGAATTTTTATGTAATAGATCGCCAAAAAATTTTTGTTGATGGGCACCATATTGAATATGGGAATGGTATATCTGGTGTTCTTCATGGTAGTGTTATTGGCCCATTACTTTTCATACAATATACACATGACATGTCGTTTGAGACCAAATGCTTGTTGCATATACAGATGATGTTACTCTCTTTGCATCAATTCCATCTCCTGAATGTAGATCTGTGGTTGCTGAGTCCTCAAAAGAGATCTGGCTAAAATTAGTGCATGGTGCAAATTATGTGGTGTGACGTTTAATCTATCAGAACTTAAAGCTTAATTGTATGTAGGGCAAGGACAGTGGCTCATCAACAACCGGATATCAGCATTATTAAGGTTTCTTTAACTTATATGACTCATTTAAAATTACAGGTGTGATTCTTGACAACAAATTTACATTTGAGAAACACATTATGTCCATATCTTCTTGAATTTAACAAAAAGTTGGCTTATTGAGAAAGTCTTTCAAGATTTCTGGTGATCTATCTATTCTGAAGTTTTTTTAATTTTTTTTAATTTTATCTTGTTTCGAGTATTGTTCTCCTGTCTGATCTTCAGCTCCTGATTCTCATCTTAATTTGTTTGACAAGAACTTATGGTTTATTAAATTTTTTATTCCCGATCTAGATATTAATCTCAATTACTACATTATGCATTTTGCATAACATTTTTTTTATAATTCTGACAATCATTTACATTCAGATCTTCCCGGACAGTTCCATCCTCTTCGTGATACTAAGCTATACAGTTAAATCTAATTGCCAGGTCTTCTCCATCATAATGCTTAATACTACACAGTATTCTAAAAGTTTTATTCCAGCTTTTACCAAGATGTGGAATGATACTCCTACTCATATAGTTGAATCAGTAGGACTTCAAAAGTTCAAACTCGCAGCAAATGTTTTCATGTTGAACAGGCTTACATAAGTCCTTTTATAGTTTATGTATCAAATTTCTGTTTTAATGATGATAATATTTTCGAAATATTTTTTTTTTATGTTTCTATTACTTCCTGTATCAATTATCTATTTCCTTATTTCCTTTCCTCAATGGGCTATTTTTTCCTGTTGGAGCACTTGGTTTATAACATATTGATTTACCAACTAACGTTATAGCTTAACTAATAATAATAATAATAATAATAATAATAATAATAATAATAATAATAATAATACATCTAAATTTATGAAATAACGGTGACTTCTGGTTTTAGAATTGAAAACGAACTATTAAACATAAGTTTAATTCAAATCGACTCATGATCCTATCCTATGATCCATTGACTGTTCCTCTCATTCAGAAGTAGAGTTTAATCCTCCATGAAAAATATATTAAAAACAGCTAATAGTTTTTCTTAAAATACTTGTAATCTCTAACTATAACCTCAAAATAAAAAGATAAGAAAAAAAATAAAAATAAACATAGTTTAATGCATTATAGGATAACTTGTTGATTGCACATTTTCAATTAAATTCTTCATCCACACATAAACTAATAATCATAACTAGAATTAGTAATTTTTTTTTCCTATTTCAAATCCCATTATCCCATTGATCTTACCAGAAAATTTAAATTCATAATCTCATCTATGAAATCTAGATAACAATAGATAAATTACCATGAAACCTTGTTATATGCCAGACGAGAGATAACAAGATTTCGCGGCAAATTTTTGAAAAGAGGAAGGGGAGCGTTCTCTTTATAATGAATAACTCATCTTCCTTCCTTTCTAAGTCATCACGTGAGTGCCCGGCAGTATTCTAATATTTCTAAACTGTTGGCGGAGAAGCAGAGAAAGTTTTGAAGAAACTCAGGAGGAAAAGATTATTAGATTAGTTGAATTGATAAAATTATTGAAATGATTTGAATAATAATAATAATAATAATAATAATAATAATAATAATAATAATAATAATAATAATAATAATAATGATGATGATAATAATAATAATAATAGTAATAATAATAATAATAATAAAAATGATTTATTAATCTTAATAGATAATTATTTATGTAATCTTTGGAAGAGTCTTCAAATTTCATTTTAGATTTGTTTTTCAAGAATTAAGTATTGAATATGTAAGGAACAATTCAAATAAATGTAACTTTTATCCTGGCCTCTTCCCTTTTATATGTAATTCTGCTATGGATATATCATTTCTACAATTATCATGAAAAGAATTTTTTTTAAATATGAAAGGTTGATAACCTTTCATTATATATATATATATATATATATATATATATATATATATATATATATATATACATATGCTCATACATATATATATATATATATATATATATATATATATATATATATATATATATATATATATATATATATATATATATATATAAATGCATATATATAGGTATAAATATATATATATATATATATATATATATATATATATATATATATATATATATATATATATATATATATATATATATATATATATATATGTATGTATGTATACAGATATATATGCATATATATATATATATATATATATATATATATATATATATATATATATATATATATATATATATATATATATATATATATATATATATATATATTCATATGTATATATATATATATATATATATATATATATATATATATATATATATATATATATATATATAAGTAAATATATATATATATATATATATATATATATATATATATATATATATATATATATATATATATATATATATATATATATATATATAAATATTCATAAATATATCACAGCACTGGCAAGTGCGACCGGGGAGAAAAAAAATGCTGCCAGTTCTGTTATATACGATTACGTAAACCAGAAATACCGGGTTTTCAGAAAAGTGCTTCCCGGACATAGTATAAGCTTGAAACTCTAGGATTTAGTTCTATTCAATTTAACTAGACGATCCTAAAAGTTTCAAGTCCCTATCTTATAAGGTTCGTGAAATATGACGTCAGAAATATGCAAAAAAATAGCAAAAATGACGTCAACTTTCATGTGTTCGATATAGAGTCATGGATAGACGCTTTTTAGCAAAGTTTCAACTCTATAATCTTAGCTTCTGAATGAGTTAGAGAGCTGTTCAACCTCAGGTTTTGTAGATTATGTTTTAAATTGTGTATTAGGCTATGTGGGAATGTTTTGCGGTAATCACGAAGGCTGTAGTCATGTACTTAAGTTTCAAAAGGCATCAAACTGACATCTTTATGCGAACTTTCAACGTTTATTTCTCAGCTTCTGTATAATAAGTTATAAACTAGATTATTTTTTGAAGTACTTATTTACCCTTTAACTATGATAGATCTTGTCTCATTTAGTTCTAAACTAGTTAATCAATACGCTTGCGTAAAAAAAAGAGTGATATTTTACCCAAAAAACCGATAAATCGGTTGGAACTTTTGACCGGGGAAACTTCTGTCTATATCCGAACATAACTTGACAACAAAACGTTTACCCGATTGAGCGGTTTAAAGAATTGATACAAAAATTTTAACCGGGTGTCGCCGGTCGCTTGCTTTTGACATTACCCATAGTCATAAAACAAAAAAATTCTGGGTAACGTACCTACAACTATAACGTTAAATAATAAAATAGCATACACGCCAACCTTTGATATGTTTTACCTCCTCCTACTTTCCTACATTGTTTAATGTTTATTATTCCCACTCTTAAATCTTACTACATTCTTTTGCGCTTTTCATCCTGCCTTTTAGTTCTAATTCACCATCTTTTCCCTCCTTTAACGAACCTCTTTTATAACATCCTACCTCTTAACTTTTACCACATACATTTTAACTCTAATTAACCCGTACTCCCTACCTCGTACCCCTTACCTTTTAGTCTTACATCTTACATCCTATCTGTTAACGTTTAACTCTTACTTCTTACCTCCTACATCTTACCTAGATACCGTTTACCTCCACCTCGTACCCGTTAGCTCTTTCATTTTACTTTCTTCCTCTTTAATATTACCTCCAAACTCTTACATCCTACCTCTAACATCTTATGATCCAATCTCTTACATCCTACGTCTAACGTCTTATCTCTTATTCTTACCTCGTACCTTTTACCTCGTACCTTTTACCTCGTACCTCTTATCTCGTACCTCTTATTCTTACCTCTCACCTTTTACCTTGTAAGTTTTACCTCTAACCTTTTACCTCTTACCTTTTACCTCTTACCTTTTACCTCTTACTCCTTACCCTTTACCTTGTAGGTTTTACCTCTTACCTCGGATATCATGCCTCCTCTATCCTAACACCTCAAGTCCTATGAGTATTGACTATTGACTGATAAAAACTGACTGATCAAAATAAACTGATAAAAAATTTGATTAGGTACCGATAATATGATACATTTCTCTCTCTCAAAGTAAATCTGCTACTCCTCGCCATGACTATGGGTAATGTCAAGAGCAAGCGACCGGCGACACCAGGTTAAAATTTTTATATCAATTCTTTAAACCGCTCAATCGGGTAAACGTTTTGTTGTCAAGTTATGTTCGGTTATATATATATATATATATATATATATATATATATATATATATGTATATATATATATATATATATATATATATATATATATATATATATATATATATATATTTATATATATATATGTATATATATATATATATATATATATGCATATATATATAAATACATATATATATATATATATATATATATATATATATATATATATATATATGTTTATACATATATATATATGTATATATATATATATATATATATATATATATATATATATATATATATATGTATGTATATATATATATATATATATATATATATATATATATATATATATATATATATATATATATATATATATATATATATATATATATATATATATATATATATATATATATATATATATATATATATAAAGATATGTATATATAAATATATATATACATATATATATAGATAGATATATATGTATATATATATATATATATATATATATATATATATATATATATATATATATATTTATATTTGTATATATACATGCTTTACTGCTACAAGGATCACGTGACTTGGTATACGCAAAAGCCAGTAGCTTTTTATTATTTGTTACTGGCTTTTGCGTACACACACACATGTATATATATGTATATATATATATATATATATATATATATATATATATATATATACATATGTATATAAATACACACACACACACACATATATATATATATATATATATACATATATATATATATATATATATATATATATATACTTACATATATATATATATATATATATATATATATATATATATATATATATATATATATATATATATATATATATATATATATATATATATATTATATATATATATATATATATATATATATGTATATACATATATACATATATACATATATATGTACATATATATACATATATGTATATGAGTTTGGCGGTATGTCTTAGCAATCCATGTTAGCTAATGGTTATACTTGGATAATCGGATGAGCAACTTGGTGGAGTAATGACAGATTCGGGTGTGAAGGAAATGCTTCCTAAATCCCGATGATGGACGGGTTTAAGTCAATGGACAACGGTCTCTTCGGCTTCTACTCTTGATGCCTGGCGGCTGATCTCACTAGAGTTAGTTTGGACCGGCAAGGATTACGTGCCTTAGTTAAGTAGGCACTGCACATCAAAAAGATCTGGCTATTCTTTGATATATCTTGCCACTGAATCCCCTAAATATTTAGTCAGTCTTGGATTGAGAAGATGAAAAAATGTTCTCCAGTCCCGGGCATAACGGGGGGCTAAAAATCTCCTGGTTCCTAAATACTAGTGAAAAATTGAAAATAGGTAATTGGTATGTTAGAACCATCATTCTCATTGGGAAGTTACAGCCAGTGGAGAGTGAATTTATGAAATATTGTTTGGATATCTTGGCCCTAAGTGAAACAGGTTGTAAGGAGATTGGAAAGGAAACTTTAGACCAAGAGGATATATATATTTATTCAGGATGATCAGATGGAGCTGGAAGAGAAGGGGTAGTAATGATGATGACACTAAGAGCAGGAAAGGCATTAACCGAGTGGAGAGCTGTAAATAGTAGATTATTACTAGCAAAGTTCAAATCAAAGTAGTGCAATATGATTATTCGAGTTTGCTATACCAAAACAAATGACTCCCCTGAAGAAATAAAAGATGAATACTATGAAGAACTGCAGAGGATAATAGATGAGATCCGGAGAGAGATATGAAAATTGTGATTAGCGGCTTCAATTGTAAAGTTGGAAGAGATAATCAAGGGATAGAGAATCTGAACGGTGTTGAGTGTGTTGCCGAAGTTTCAAATGAAAATGGAGCACATTTCATAAGTTTTTGTTCAGCAAACAATCTTGTCATTGGAGGTACTCTGTTCTAACATAAGAACATCAACAAGTATACATGATCTTCACCATGTGACAATTACAAAAATCAGATAGATCAAATTACCATTAATAAAGAGAGAAAGAGGACCCTAAGAAATGTAAAAAGCTATAGAGGTGGTGATATTGGTAAAGATCACCAGCTCCTCATCGCCACACTAAAATTAAAACTGAAAACACCCAACAGAAAGATACATAGAATACCTAGGTTTGATACAACTAGGCTTCTAGAAAGAGGAAGAGCACAGAGAACCATTTGCAATTGAATGTAGGAATCAATTTGCAGTCTTAAAGACTTTAAGAGACGAAGAACAGACAATTAATGAAGAATGGTGTGATATTAAGAACATATATCAGTCAGTTGGTGGAGAAATCTTGGGACAAACAGTTACAAGGTGAAACCCATGGATATCGAATGATACTTGGGATAATATAAAAAGGAGACGAAGACAAAAATTGATTGTTGAGAGATTTCCAGGAAGTAATGATAATTACAAGGTAGAGCATCCTTAGTATTCCAGTATTGACAGTGAGGTCAGAAGAAAAGCCTGGCATGACTGGAGAGTATATAGACAGTAGAGCAGATGAGGCCGACAAAGCTATGAATTCAGGAAGTGGCAGTGGTGTGAGAAGTGCTCATAGAATTATTAATGAAATCTCGAGTGGGGAAAAGAAGAAGAAGCATATACCAATAAAAAAGAGAGATGCCTCTGTTATAGCAACAAAAG
>NC_090741.1:133620821-133640821 GCF_036898095.1 Palaemon carinicauda | reverse complement strand
ATAATGTTAGAATAAAAACTTCTAATGGGAAGACTTCATCCAAGAGGTCTTCCAGAAATAATCCATAGCTTTCTCCTCCATTTTGCAATGGAATTGTCAGGGTTCAAGGGCTAAATATGAAGAACTTGAGCTCGTAATTCATGAAAATTCCCCCATATTTGTATGTCTACAGTAAAGTAAGATTGATGAAGATATATATATATATATATATATATATATATATATATATATATATATGTATATATAAATATATAAATATATATATATATATATATAAATATATATATATATATATATATATATATATATATATATATATATATATATATATATATATACATATATATATATATATATATATATATATATATATATATATATATATATATATATATGTATGTATATATATATATATATATATATATATATATATATATATATATATATTTATATATATATATATAAATATATATATATATATATATATATATATATATATATGTATATATATATATATATATATATATATATATATATATATATATATATATTTACTGTATTAAAAAATCATTATAGAGTAAGGTTACTGCACACTCTACCCTTTCATGTGAGAGAAATGTAAAAAGAAAATTGGTTTCCTTACTTATACTTCTTGATATATTTCAGCATATAAATGCATTCGGTTCTGCATTCCATAGATTTAAAATTCTTTTTCATTTCACTCAAAATATTTTGACAAAATTGAAAGTGTCCAAAATATTTTTTTTGCAATAAATCTTCTTTCCCCTACCATTTTTGACTAGGGATTTTATAACGTAAAAGATGAAAAAAAAAAAAAAACGTAACATGGCCGGTGATATTCCATAACGCAGTTTCTTAAAGTTTGCAGAAAACGTCTTTTATTCGCATCATGTTTTCCTGCAATATTATCTTTGTACGATGTTACTTTTTTTTTGTTACTGTATTCGAAAAGTTATATTCATAATAATAAATTATTTGGACTACTATTAGTCGATTTGTTTTATCCATCCATCTCATTTAATCATGTGAAAATTTCACGTGTCAATTTCAATTGACTCGTCTGCCTGAAATCTTTCTTTTTGATATCATTTCTTCACATCTTATTTAACTTAAAGAAAGTTATATATATATATATATATATATATATATATATATATATATATATATATATATATATATATATATATATATATATATATATATACATATATTAAATCATATGGAAGATAAGTGCAAGTAGAATGAAGATAGTTACCTAGCTAACCATGGGAGGGAGTAGTTTGGAGAGGCAAGTATCAGTGAGAGTTACATAAAGTGTGGCTTAGCCATAATTTCACTTAAATAAAGGCATATTCTCCTTATTATTACCTTAATGTTAGCAGGGTACAATCATTTCTTATCTCTGTTCTATTTTTTTCTGGTATTCCTTACCACTGACTTAGAATTTTCTGAAGCTGAAGTTGATTATTGTGGATTTTGCAAAATGGTAGACTGGGAGAGACGAGTGAGTCTTGGTAGTGAGGCTTGCATTCCTCCCATTTATTTTTGCCGTGTTTCTTGCAATTTATCTATATCTCCAGATGAAGAAATTTGTGAGTTTGAGTCCGATTTAAGTTCATTCAGTAAAGGAAATTTTCATCTTATGAGTCGTCTTCTGAACTTTCTGGTATTCTCTCTGCATATTCTTGTAGACATTCTTAAATTCTTGAAACTCACTTGTTCTTCTTTTATGGTTCCCCTGCCTTTTGTTCTTCTTTTATGGTCCCCCTGCCTTTTATTCTTCTTGATGCTGTCTACCTTATTTATTTATTTATATATTTTTCAGAGAAGTGTATTGTTGGCTCATTGTTATCTGCTAATAAACTGTTTATTATTACGGGGCAGAATCCTTCTTGATGCAAAACCCAGTTTTATTACTGTATTTCTTATAGTCGCAATTGTTCTGTCTTCTTGTATATTGTTGCGATTGCAATCTGCAGTAACCTGACAATTCAACATATTAGTATCCATTACTTTCTTAACTTTTTCTTTGGCACAAAATGTACTACTGTTTGTAGTGGATACTGCATATCTATTAGTCATTATCTCTAGAATTTTCTTTCCATTTATAGCCTTTCTAACAGGGCATTTTTCGGCTAAAGTGTTTTTGATTGCAGTTGACACATTTATTTGGGTTTTGTGTACATTCCTAGTATTTATGGCTGTATGATGGGCCTTTATTCTAATTTTATATATCTTTATTTTATAAACAATTTATATATGAATTAGAATTTCACAATCATATCGTGTTCAATAATTTGACTTAGGATGTATTGGTAGGCTATGAAGAGTCTACCTTCGATATTTCTCTTTGCTTTATTTTCATAATGTGGGAATTATTTGGGATCTTTATATCCATTTCCACTTTAGCCTAATATTTTTTTTTTTCATTTTAATGGTTTCTTTTAGTTTTTCTACGTATTATGCTATTGTTACAATCACATGTTTTGCTATTTTAGTTTTCGTTGTGTTATATTCAGAGTGGTATTCCACTTCAAACTGTCCATCTGATAAAAAAAAATAAGTTTTATTCTACGTCTTCAGGATCTTATCTGAGTCACCTTCGTCTAAATTAAAAAAGAATGTTAAGTTAATATGACTTACTTCATGGATTTTGACACTATTGGGTCCTATATATTCTCACAGCCTTGACTGTCTCTGTTGGCACTCTATGGGGGTAGGAACGCCTGTCTTGTACTTTAATCTTTAATTTGCTTCACAATATTCAGTTTTCATGAATTTATGTCACATAGAAGGGTGACAAATAAACATAGCTATGCTGGAACTGAAAAAGAGACCAGAACAATGGTAATAACATAGAGTCAAGGATATATTTCGTAAAACCTCAAAGGTCTCGTTGAGCACTAGGCAGCCATAAAGTCTTCCCCCTACGAGCAGTAGAGGCAGACCAACTGGTTTTTAGGTTGTTTGTACCCTATTACAAGAATTAACCTCTTTTTATTATCATTTTTCTTCAGTATTTATCTATTAATTACCAGCAGCCTACAGGAATCCCAATGAACCAAGTGACTAGAATTGCATTTTCATACATTATTATCACTGGTATTCTACTTTTGCTACTTGCATATCCTTGATATTTACAGTTGAATTGTACATTACTGATTAACATTTTTATTTCAATTATGCTCAATTTCATAAATATTAGTCATTATATGGTAATGTTTTGTAAAATTTATATTATCAAGAAGCTAATGAAGTAAACTGCCTCATTTCATGCTATGATATGTATGAAATGTTAGTTTTCTTTTATCATTATATAGATTATACTAAGGACAATATATAGCTGATAAGAAATACTTATTTTACTGCTACTTCACATCCAACAATCTAATTATCTATCTTACTCTTTATTAAATTGTAGTTCATACAGGTCTGTGTGGGTGAAATGAGTATTACTTAATTTTCTAAGTAAAAAAAAAAAAAAAAAAAAAAAAACAATGTATCAAATTTTATTTGCCACCCCTCCCCCCCCCCCAAAAAAAAAAATAACGCAAAATATGGATGCATGGTCAGATAGGTGTCCTCTTTCCTGATTAAAAAAGAAATATTCATCTTTAAAGAAATAATCCCTATTTAATTTGGTAGAAAATAATCATCATATTATGACCTATATAATCCATCCATAATCTCAGCAATATAACCTATGAAAGCAGTCGAATCACTACTATGACTTGTTACATAGGCAATGAGAGATGATAAGATTTCACGGTAAAATATCGAAAAGAAGGTTTTTTTTTTTCTTCTTCTTTTTTTTTTCCTATAAACATGTCTTCTTGCTTCCTTTATGAGTCATTCCCTTGGGGACACGGCAATATTTTTACACTCTTTACACCGCCAGCTAGACTCGGGGGGACTTTCGAAGAAAATTCAAGAGGAGAAGTATATATGATTAATCCCAATGGTGCAGCTAGGATTACTTGGATATTGCAGCCATATTTCCTGACACCTTATTGAACAGCACTTCACAGCTGAAAGACACCGAGATGGCCCCTATGGGGATCATTCAGACCAGTCTTTCCATAGCAGTATGTTGTGGTGGCTTATTTGAAACCTCCCTGACTAGCGTTCTACTGAATTATTATAATTACTATTAGTCCCCGGGCTGAGGGGGCTCACCTTGCACCCCCCCCCCCTTAAAATTTGCAAAAGTGCATTTAGGTTGTAGCATTTGATCCATATTTTAATTTTTTTTAATGTTCCCGTTGAAAAAAATAGGGGCTCGCTACCACTCTTCGGCCACTTTATTTGATGACATCATCGAATTTTGCAGCTGCCAATTTTGGGGTAGAGGAAACCTAATTAGACATAACTCCGGACTGAATGGTCAGAGAAAGATAAATGACATATGAAAATGTTTGCTTTGGGCCTCTCTAGCAGATAATATAGACAATTTGCAATTATGTTTAATAATTAGGTCACCAGAGGTCAAAAGGTCATCAAATTTAGGGTCAAGTGAAAATTTTAGGCACCGCCATAAATGTAACCCCAGGACCAGCCAGATCAATATCTGATGACTTTTTCTGCCTTATTTCATCTCTAGAGACCTCAGGAAATAGAATGATACCCATAAACTGTACTTTTTGGCCAAATCATGGAAATGAGATGTTATGTAAAAAGGTCAATTTTCAAATTTGTCGTTTTTTTTTGCATCAAAATCGTAAAAACTGATAAAGCTCATAACTCTTCTTATAGAGGAGGTACGGAAATTATTTTGGTGTGTTTTCCCAGGTTTTGGGGGTCATAGAATCCAAAAAATGCATTCTCAACAATGTCAACTAATTACATCATGTTGAAATTAAAGCTGGCCGCCACTCTGGACGCCGTAGTTTTGACTTGGCTATAACTCCTTCATGAATGCACCAAGAGAGATAATATTCGTGTCCTCACCCAGGTTCTTGAGATCACACCATCCAATAAAGGCAGTCTCAACAAGTCTGTCTGTAAATTTAGGGAAAGTCACAAAAATCAACAACAGAAATGCTTTATTTGAAGGTTACGACAATCATGAATGAAATACAATAAAACTGTACATGAATGTACAATATACTCATATGATGCAAGACCTCATTGGGAAAATTCACACTGTGTTGCTTTGGACTACAGAAAAAAGTTAACCTATGCAAGGTATAAAGTTTGTTAGTCTACTTGGGTACGTTTGGGTCCACTTTTAATTAATAGAAAGACAATTATTGGAAATATCTTGTGATACAAAGTAGGTCCTTGGTCCATCGATCCTAAAATCAACCATCTTGTTACTTGAAACTTTTTTAGTCCAAGTCGGACCCAATATCATCACTTTTATAGTCATCATCAAAATTTCCATCACTTTTATTGTTTTCATCATGGCTTTCATCATTAGACGTCTCATCATCGTCCATCGTCTCAAGTATATCAGGCATACTTTAGGAAGTGCAATTCCCTTGAACCAACAGGGTTTTAGATTTCCATCCTTCATTATCCAACAATGATCCACAGCTGGATTAGGGACCTCAGTTTTGGGATAATGGGCACGTTTCCATATTGCAACCTGATAGTTCGCCTCCTGATATGCTCATTTGGACACTCTTGGTGGCTGAAGAGATGAAAGATCAACATTCCTCTTTGAATCCAGTGACTTCTACTGCACTTTAACTCGAGCATTTGGCATCAAAGCTGGTCAACTTCCTTTGTCTCAGTTTTGGCAGAATACATGGTGCAGGTGAAATCCTCAAAAGCAAGGATTATTTCATCGGTTACCTCCCTTGACTCCCCTTGGCAACTGAAGTCTTCTTGGTACTTTGGGCATTTCTGTAGTATTCACAGCGGTTTTAACTTGAAAATTCCTTTAAAGGCACTGGTCATATCACATCTACTGAATGCATGCTGACCAAGGAAAACAGACCAAGGAGAGTGGCACAGTCAATTGGTGTGAACCCTTTCGATAGTTCTGTGACCTCTATGAATCGCCTTCTATTCCCAGTGCTAGTATCAAAAAGGAGTTTCACACCTAAGTTTGGAGCATAATACAGAAGTATGAAGAATATGTCACTGCCTGGACTTCAAACCCGAACAAATTTGTATCCTTCATCCTTGGCATAGGTTGAGTAGAGAATGACACTTGAATCTGTCTCTCCTTGGGTTGAGTCGAGAGATTAAATTTTAAATGAAGTGGTCTTCTCATTGTCTGCCTTGAGTTCGTACGCCTTGCCCTTACAAACTAAGATAAGCTTCTTCTTCTCTACCTTTTGCATATTCTCCTCCGTGCACCAAACACTGAAGAGTAATTCAATGAGCTGAGTTTTATTATTGTCATTACTCAAGAACTCTTTCCCGTTTTCTGGTCGCCTTGTGTTTTCTCCACTAACCAAACGTTTTTCTCCTGGCCCAAGATTTGATTTCTCCGGGGATTTTATTGAATTGGGCATGTAAGTGTCAGTGCTGAAAATCACACTGGATTTCCCAGATGTGGAGACGGACAAGATGTTTTGACATATTTGTTTGAATGTTTTTGGCATTTCCTTCTTTGAGTGAAACACAGCATTTCCATCTTCTACATTCATGGTATCTTTGTCAGGAGGAATAGCGGAATCATTCGTGTCTTTCACTAAGTGGTGGAATGCCTTGCTCTTGTCTGTCTTCAGAAGATACCCATCTGGTGTCTCAAGTGATGAAGGCACAGGCATGAGTGGGTATCTTAGAAGTTCTTGGACATCCAATTTGTGGTTTTGAGACTTGACCAACAACTTGAATGCGATATTCCCCTGCTGTTTGTACTCCACTGTTTTGTTACTTGATGTTTTCACAAGTGCTTTCTTGCCAATGTCAGTGAAAGTCTTCAGCCTCTTTTTGGGCAATAGAGCAAAGAAGTCATCATTCTTCTTCAGTCTCTCTATTATGAATGGGTTCTTTGCTTGACTTTCCTAGTGGCTTTCTCACTCTTCTGGATGTGTGATGAACGGGTATCACGATGCTTGCTGTTTCTGCTGCTTTCACCCCCCATATTCACCATTGGTAGCATCACCTCTAGGTACCTTGTATACTTGTAGGAAGTGCAGTTCCATTGAACCAACAGTGTTCTAGATTTCCATCCTTCATTATCCAGCCATGATCCACAGCTGGATGAGGGACCTCAGGTTTGGGATAATAGGCCCGTTTCCATATCGCAACCTGATAGGTCACCTCCTGAAATGCTCATTTAAACACTCAGTTTACATGCCCAATTGCATAAAATCCCTGGAGAGATGAAATCTGGGCCCAGGAGAAAAACGTTTAGTTTGTGGAGAAAACACAAGGTGACCAGATAACTGGAAAGAGTTCTTAAGTAATGACAACAATAAAACTCAGCTCATTGAATTATTCTTGAGGGTTTGGTGCGTGGAGGAGAATATGCAAAAGGTAGAGCAGAAGAAGCTTATCTTAGTTTGTAAGGGCAAGGCGTACGAACTCAAGGCAGACAATGAGAAGATCACTACATTAAAAATTGAATTTCTTGACTCAACCCAGGAAGAGACTGATTCACGTATCATTCTCTATTCAACCTATGCCAAGGATGAAGGATATAAATTTGTTCAGGTTCGAAGTCCAGACAGTGACATATTCTTCATACTCCAGTATTATGCTCCAAGCTTAGGTGTGAAATTCCTTTTTGAAACTGGCACTGGGAATAGAAGGCAATTCATAGATGTCACAGAACTATCGAAAGGGTTCACACCAACTTACTGTGACGCTCTCCTTGGTCTGCTTTTCTTGGTCTGCATGCATTCAGTAGATGCAATATGACCAGTGCCTTTAAAGGAATTGTCAGGTTAAAACCGCTGCGAATTCTACAAAATGCCCAAAGTACCAAGAAGACTTAAGCTGCCTAGGGGAGTCATGGGATGTAACCGATGAAATATTCCTTACTCTTGAGGATTTCACCTACACCATGTATTCTGCCAAAACTAAGACAAAGGATGTTGACCAGCTTCGATACCAAATCCAGCGACTGCAGTGGGCATTCGCTGGATTCAAAGAAGAATGTTGATCTTTCATCTCTTCATCCACCAAGAGTGTCTAAATGAGCACATCAAGAGGTGAACTATCAGGTTTTGATATGGAAACGTGCCCATTTTTCCAAACCTGAGGTCCCTAATCCAGCTGTGGATCATGGTCGGATAATGAAGGATGGAAATGAACCCTGTTGGTTCAAGGGAACTGCGCATCCTAAAGTATGCCTGATATACTTGAGACGATGGACGATGATGAGATGTTTGATGATGAAAGTCTTGATGAAAACAATAAAAGTGATGGAAATTTTGATGATGACTATGAAAATGATGATATTGGGTCCGACTTAGGCTAAGAAAGTTTCAAGTAACAAGAAGATTGATTTCAGGGTCGAAGGACCAAGGATCACCCTTGTATCACAAGATATTTCCAATAATTGCCTTTCCATTAATTACAAGTGGACCCAAACGTACTCAAGTAGACTATCAATCTTTATACCTCGCATAAGTTGACTATTTTTCTGTAGTCCAAAGACACACAGTGTGAATTTTACCAATAAGGTCTTGCATCATACGAGTATATTGTACATTCATGTACAGTTTTATTTTATTTCATTCATGATTGTCGTAACCTTCAAATAAAGCCTTTCTGTTGTTAATTTTTGTGACTCCCCAAATTTACTGACAGACTTGTTGAGACTGCCTTTATTGGATGCTATGATCTCAAGAACCTGGGTGAGGACACGAATATTATCTCTCTTGGTGCATTCATGGAGGAGATATAGCCAAGTCGAAATTACGGCGTCCAGAGTGGCGACCAGCTTCAATTTCAACATGATGTAATTAGTTGACATTGTTGAGAATGCTTTTTTTGGATTTTCTGACCCCTAAAACCTGGGAAAACACACCAAAATAATTTCCGTAGCCCCTCTATAAGAAGAGTTATGAGCTTTATCAGTTTTTACGATTTTGATGCAAAAAAAACGACAAATTTGAAAATTGACCTTTTTACATTACATCTCATTTCCATGATTTGGCCAATAAGTACACTTAATGGGTATCATTCTATTTCTTGAGGTCTCTAGAGATGAAATAAGGCAGAAAAAGTCATCAGATATTGGTCTGGCTGGTCCTGGGGTTACATTTATGGCAGTGCCTAAAATTTTCACTTGACCCCAAATTTGATGACCTTTTGACCTCTGGTGATCTAATTATTAAACATAATTGCAAATTGTCTATTTTATCTGTTAGAGAGGCCTAAAGCAAACATTTTGATATGTCATTTATCTTTCTCTGACCATTCAGTCCGGAGTTATGTATAATTAGGTTTCCCCTACCCCAAAATTGGCAGCTGCAAAATTCGATGATTTCATGAAATAAAGTGGCTGAGGAGTGGTAGTGAGTCCCTATCTTTTCAATGGGAACATTAAAAGAAATTAAAATATGGATCAAATGCTATAACCTAATTGAACTTATGTCAATTTTATGGGGGGGGGGTGCAAGGTGAGCCCCCTCACCTCACGGACTATATTACTAGCTAACCCTCAACCCTAGTCGGAAAACCAAGGTGCTATAAACCCAGGGGATCCAACATGGAAGAATGGCAAGAGCGAAAAGGAAGGAAATAAATAAATAAACTACAAGAGATTTAACGAACAATTATTATAAAATATATTATGAACAGCAACAAAATTAAAAAAAATATATTTCATATTACATCTGAGAAAATAAAAAGGATAAGAAATAACAAAATAGTATGCCTGAGTGTAACCTTCAAGCAAGGGAATTTTAGCCCAACACATTGGAAGACCATGGTACAGAGGCTATGGCACTACCTAAAATTAGAGAACATTGGTTTGATTTTGAACCATCCTTCTCCTTGAATAGTTGCTTACCATTATTAGAGAGCTACTTATACCCATACCACGAGGAAAGTAGCAACTTAGCAATTACAATGCAGTAGTTAACTTCTTGAATTATTATTTTTTTTATATATATCTTAATGATGTCAGGTGTATGAGGACAAAAGAGAATATGGAAAGATTAGGCCAGACATTTCGGTATATGTGTTGACAAGGTAAAAATGACCCATAACCAGAGAGGAGGATCATGCAGTATTGTCTAGCGAGTCAGAGTACATAATAACTCTCTAGCGGTAGTATCTCAACTAATGTCTGATGCCCTGGCCAACCTATTACGGGACATCGAGTTACGCTCAAACTCGATAGTTTCTTGTAGTGTCCGTAACCTCACAATCCTTGTGAGCTAAAGATAAGGATTTTGGGAGTCATCAAAAGCCATTGACTGTCTCTTTCGGATCCTAGCTTGGGTGGAGAATGGATCTGGATCCTGATCATTTGGATATATGCTTAGTTTTAATGCTTTATTCACCTATGTTATGATCACAGTCTCTTGCCTGTGCTTTTTCACGGTCGGCCTTTAAAAACTAAAACTCATCCAAAGGTTATGATCAGAAGTATAGAGGAAATATCACCCTGATAGAGTCATTTAAATTTGGAACATCCAAAAATAAGCAATAGTGTTGTATATGCCCTACTCTACAGGGCTGTTCCCCAAGACGACGTCAAAACATTTTAGACAAATAGGGAAACCGGACAGACCATTCATAAGTGGCACCAAATGAAAACGCGCATGTGAAAACAAAATATATGCTTATATCTAACATATCTTTTCATACGTTTACAAAGGAAAGTTTAGGTTAGGCTTTAGATCTTATTTATATATAATCTCTCAGAGAGTGAGTGTTACTGTATGCTAGTGAGTCCTATTTTGAGATCCAAGAAATCAGCTGATTTAACCCGAATAACAAAAGGCTACCGAGTGCAATATAGCTATAAGTTTTCGTGAATAATCGATGATTAGTTTGAGGTCAGAAAAATCTGAACAATATGGCCGGCTGTAACACAAGCAAGGCAAGGAAGGGTATTGCTGCAATCAGCAAGAGCAAGAGTAAAATACATGAGTTGGCACAACAAGAACAAGACCTTCAGATAACAGAGGTCGCTAATAGCTCCAACCACTGTGACGGAAAAATATTCTCATATTGAAACAATATGATCCAACAAAGTGGAGCAAGTCTGTGAAAAAAATCATCAAAATAATAGAAGAAATTCCAAAGAAGATCCAGGGGATAAAGAGACTTATAAAGAAAGTTTACATCAAGCAGCACATTCTGTGGCGGGATGTTGCAAAGACAACCCCCACACCCTGAATCACACCTACTGACAATGGTCTCCACAAAACAAACTTTCCCCTTACGTTATCAAAAAAACTGGACTCTTAGACAAAAAGGACATAAAATCAAACCATAACCTTAAAATTATATTTATTAATACTAAAACAATCACTTTATACTAAAAAAATCACCAACCATATTCCATAACCAAAAAAATCACACTTAGCACTACAATCTTAACCTAAGGTAAATGGAAAACATTCAAATAACCCATGAAAACCGCAAAACTTAAAACTAAAGTTCACTTTAACCACAATTATAACCGTAAAATTTATATCAGTTTCTGAGTGGACACCTTCGTCCACACAAAGGCCAACAGTCTTTATTTGGCACAACACTATATGATAAACAGCAGTGTGTCTTGGTTTGCCATAACAGCCTTAACTCCTTGGGGTCACGGCAGTCAAGATCATAATCATCATCATCATCATCATCATCATTATACGTAATCCTCAAAACAGCAATCGGAAGTTCATTCGGTACAGGTGGTCAACAAGTAAATCAATCTGAGCAGTCGTATCAAGTTCTGTTACAGGCCAAGTCGTCAACAATCATTTACACATAATAAAATCTCTCTCCAAAGGAGTTAGTCTCACCAAGGAGGAATCACGGCCTGCCAAAATAAAAAAGAAAAACAGTTATGAACACTCCTAACTAACTGAACTATCGCACTATAATAAAAGATAAATAATAAAATGTTCCTATCATTCACAATCACGACAAGCAAAGATAAACAAAACTGTACTTACTCAGAAAATCAATCAACACTTCCACGCTGGTAAATAATAATGATAATCCAGCATTCAAACGCAACTGAATCGAGCAGCAGTCAAATCAAAATAAGCATTCACCCAAGACATTCACCACTGTCGTAACCTAACTAAAAACATAAACAAACAATCTCATTTATACCAACAGTCTTTTTCACCACAAACGATCGATACACTAACTACTTTCGCTCGCTAACACAATCTCTCTCTCTCTCTCTCTCTCTCTGGATTTGGCAAAAGAAAATAAACAGAAAATAAAACAAAAATTAATCCTCCACATTCCTCCCCCCCTTACTTTGCCAAATCCTACTACATTCTCCCACAACCACTTACATTATTTTTTTCATAACCCAGTCGCAGTCGGGAACAGGACCTCTACTCCGAGTAACTGGGCCCCCATATACTCTCTCATTCACTTCTTCCTTATCACAATCATTCCCTACATTGACTCTATTCCTATCTAAATCCCTATCATCTAATATATCATGTACAATCATATGTACCTCGTTCTCATCTGGCCCTAAAATTACACTCATTTCTGTAAATAGTTCATCCATTTCATCAAAAACATTCTCAACTTTAACAAAAGATTCATTCATGCTACTTATCATTCTCTTATCTCTCACTCTTGCGTTATTCATTCTTTCTTTTACATCATCTAACGAAAAGCCACACACACAATAAGTATCATTCATACTCAGCCACGTTTCATCTGTATTAATACATTTATCCTCCACACTCACTTGCACATTCACACCCTTGTCATACTTATTCGTATTCTTACCTATACCTATAAATTTCCCTTGCACTTTCTTCTCACTTAAAACTTTCAAACGCCTCTTTTTCCTATATTCAACTAACACTAATTCTTTATTTTCCAGCCCAAACTTCTCATGTATACTAGGTTCATACTTACTCATTTCCAACCAATTATTCATCCCATTCTCACGAACATTGATCCTATTCCTTCTACACAAACATGAGGACTCACCCAGCTGAACCCTCTTACACTCTAGTTTTCCGAACATCCTGGCTGATTTACTCCCTTCTTCCTACATACCCTAGCTACATGCCCATCTGCACCACATTCAGTACACTTACCCCGCGGTTCTTTGCACATTCTAGCATAATGACCATCCTTACCACAATTACCACAAATCACATTCATACGATTATTACGGCATCCACTCGCTATATGCCTATTCATACTACGCCGATAACATTTTACCCCTTCCTCTTTCTTGCACTCGCTAATTCTATGACCTACCTCACCACAGCCAAAACAAGCACCTAGAGCCCATATACATTCATTCTTCTTATGTCCTACTTTCCCACATCTCTAACACTTCTCTTCACGGATACAACTACCTGACCTACCTTGCGGCGCACCAGCACTCCTATCCCTCCAAACCTGATTCCCTTGCCTAAACCCTTCATTTGCCCTTACAGGTATTCCCACATTACTCGCCCTAACACTCCTATCTACTACACTATCAGCTACCCTCATTGGTCCTCTCATAACAGCATCTCTAAAACTAACAAATTCTGGCACACTTTCCTCCATTCCACTTCTTACACTCACAGACTTACTTTCTTTCATACATCTATCTAACTCGTAATCCTCAACTATCTCTAAGATATCATCCCATGTCAATCTTTCTTTCGTCCACCTCATTTTCTCCTTCCGTTTCAAATTAACCAACTCTGCAACATTCTCGGGTACAGTAGCCAAAAACTTCTTCATTAACCCCTTTTTCTCATTTATACCTTGATCCCCATACTTCTTCCTAGCCAAAGTTTCCAACCTACATACATACATCGATATCGCTTCTCCTGCATTCATCCGTGCTTCATCAAAATCATTCTTACGCTTATGCTCAACACTCCCTATCATACGTTTTACCAACTCAATTATTCTCTTTTTCACACTTTCATAATCAACGTCATCTACACTCATTCTCACTTTATACATCGTCAACAAATACCCAGTCAAATATTCTCCTAACTCCCTAGCCCAAACTCTTTTACTATCACCATACTTATCCTGACAATACCTCTCATACTCCTTGAAAAACTCGTATACATCCCTACTACTATGCTCATTGAACCTTTTACACCGATGTACCTCTCTCATAAACACAGTCTTACACACATCACGTTCATTCTCACTGCTATCATCACTGCTACCTTCCTTCTTGTTTCCTACCTCCTCGCTAGAGTATAAAGAATCTAATTCCACAGTCATACTCCTATCCTTGATCATACTCTTCCTAGCCCCTTTCTTACTCGCCACTTTCACCCATTCACGATCGTCCTTGCTATCAGCTTGATTCTTTTTCTTCTCTTTCTACACATCACTTCTACCTTTTCTTTCATCTTTCCTCTCACCTTTCTGTTCATCCTCACTATGCCTAATTCCCTTATCTTCAATATCACTGTCACTATTACTACTATCACTGTCACTTCCTTTCCCATTATCACCTACCTTAACCTTCTCTTCCACTATCAACCCATTACCCGAAGCTGAGGACACTCTCCGACTGCACCTTCACCCATTAAAGTTTTCATCATCCCCATTACTTGCCCCATCATAGCTTCCATTCATTTCTCCATTCGTTCTTCAGTATCTCGCATCCTCATCTCAACACCCTCTTCCACTCTCTTTACAGTTCCCTGAATTTCCCTTAGTTTCCTATGCTTCTCCTTATTCTCACACCTTAACCACTTATTCTCTTGCAACAACTTCTCCTCACGCTCCTTACTCAGCCGTAATTCCTCCTTCAAAACCCTTAACTGTTCTTCCATTTTTCATCAACCTGTTCTTCAGCCTTAAATCTGATTCCTAATCCTATCAGTCCTTTGTCAAAGAGTCCAGCTTCAATCTCACCTCGGCAGTCCCTGTTCGGGCGCCAAAATAATGTGGCGGGATGTTGCAAGGACAACCCACACACCCTGAATCACACTTACTGACAATGGTCTCCACAAAACAAACTTTCCCCTTATGTTATAAAAAAAACTGGACTCTTAGACAAAAAGGACATAAAAACAAACCATAACCTTAAAACTATATTTATTAATACTAAAACAATCACTTTATACTAAAAAAATCACCAACCATATTCCATAACCAAAAAAATCACACTTAGCACTACAATCTTAACCTAAGGTAAATGGAAAACATTCAAATAACCCATGAAAACCGCAAAACTTAAAACTAAAGTTCACTTTAACCACAATTATAACCGTAAAATTTATATTAGTTTCTGAGTGGACACCTTCGTCCACACAAAGGCCAACAGTCTTTATTTGGCACAACACTATATGATAAACAGCAGTGTGTCTTGGTTTGCCATAACAGCCTTAACTCCTTGGGGTCACGGCAGTCAAGATCATAATCATCATCATCATCATCATCATTATACGTAATCCTCAAAACAGCAATCGGAAGTTCATTCGGTCTAGGTGGTCAACAAGTAATTCAATCTGAGCAGTCGTATCAAGTTCTGTTACAGGCGAAGTCGTCAACAATCATTTACACATAATAAAATCTCTCTCCAAAGGAGTTAGTCTCACCAAGGAGGAATCACGGCCTGCCAAAATAAAAAAGAAAAACAGTTATGAACACTCCTAACTAACTGAACTATCGCACTATAATAAAAGATAAATAATAAAATGTTCCTATCATTCACAATCACGACAAGCAAAGATAAACAAAACTGTACTTACTCAGAAAATCAATCAACACTTCCACGCTGGTAAATAATAATGATAATCCAGCATTCAAACGCAACTGAATCGAGCAGCAGTCAAATCAAAATAAGCATTCACCCAAGACATTCACCACTGTCGTAACCTAACTAAAAACATAAACAAACAATCTCATTTATACCAACAGTCTTTTTCACCACAAACGATCGATACACTAACTACTTTCGCTCGCTAACACAATCTCTCTCTCTCTCTCTCTCTCTCTCTCTCTCTCTCTCTCTCTCTCTCTCTCTCTCTCTGGATTTGGCAAAAGAAAATAAACAAAAAATAAAACAAAAATTAATCCTCCACAATTCCATTCAAGAACAATAAGAAGTCCAATATGGTGAATATGCTGATTGAAGCATTGGAAAAAAAGATTGCCAAAATGGTGCAATACATGCAAGATGTGGTACAGTATTCTTAATATACAACAATTGTTAAGGAAATGCGATGCAGGTCATGTACCAACACACCCTACTTGCGCTTAAGTACAAAAAAAAATAAATAAATAAATAAATAAATAAAAAAAAATAATAAACACACAAAGGTATTCTGCTCAACCTGCTTAGTCTGGATATGAAATGTAATTGAGTCGAGATTGAATCTGCATATAGAAGAAGAAGAAGAATAAGAAGAAGAAAAAGAAGAAAAAGAAGAAGAAGAAGAAGAGGAAGAAGAAGAAGAAGAGAAAAATAAACAGGATATGTGTAAGGATGCAGAGGGAATCATTGATACTACATATGATGCCCTTCAGCAACATACTTAGGAAGAAAAAAATTATCAGATGGAAACAAATATTAGACCTGAGAGACTACCAAGACCTACATACTTTTAGGGAAGAGCAAGAAAAATAAAAGAAAAGAGAGATAGTGTGCAATTTACTGAAAAGAGAGAATTGCAGATTTGGCGAAGGATGCTACTACAAGCATCCAAATATATGCCATAATTATGAAATATATGGTAAATGTGCATATTTACACGGATATGGAGACAAATGCAGAGATCTCCATCCAAAAATATGCAAAACTGCAAAGAAGAAAAAGGATGCAATTTCAAAAAAATTGTCGAAATGTGCATCCTGCAACCATGATTGAAAGTCAGAAAACTCAAAAGCAAACACAAGGGAAATGAAAGCAAAAATTAAACAAGAAAAGAAATAAAAAAAACAAGCCAAGTATATACTGCGCTATGCACAAAAGGGCCCAGGATATGATACCTTTCAACCCAAATATGCATAATTACAGACAGACTACATAGAATGCATCTATAATGCCAGGGATTGGTGCATATATGGGGATAATTGCAGGTATACACACAAAAATTAATAAGGCGAAAGAGCAAATATAATAGAAAAGTTGGATTTTTCAATGGCAGAATTCCTGGAAATGAAGAAAAGAACATCATATCAGAGCAGAAAGGAAACATGGGAGAATCATATTATCACCAATATTAGATAATGGGGATGAAACACAAACCATCACAGTGATGAATGCACAGGGTTAAGTCATGAGTAACTCTAAAAGGAAAATATGGTTCTTAGAAGAACTAACCCGAATTGAAAAAAGAGATATATTAAATATAAGCTAAACATGGTATTCCCAAGAGAATGGCAGTGGTGACCAGATGAAGGGTATCCAAACATATAGATCTGACAGAACAAATAAGAATCAAGTGGGAACCGCAGTATATGGAAGAGACATAAATCAAGGAAAAGTCCGTGAAAAATACAGCAACACAGATGGTGAATTGATTGTGGTAGAGTTTGAATATGAAAAATTAGTGAATATTGGAGTTTACAGACCAGCCATATTTTAAGGAGTTTGATATAATAATAGAAAAGAATAGATGATATATGCAGAAACCATAAAGACTGGAATATACACATATCCCAAGATTTTAACTTTCCTTTTGTGGATTGGGAGGAACGTATAGAAGAAAGTGGTTGTATATATACATAAAAATAAGAGAGTAATAGTAGCGCAGAAGATAAGAAGAAATTTTAAAAGCTTCAAAATATGATATTAGAACATAATATGCAACAAATAAACCACATTCCTACAAGAAACGACAATGTCCTAGATTTAGTATTTGTGAATGAGGTATAGTATGTTAAAGACATAATAGTGTATACCACGGGAATTTCAGATCACAATGTCATAGAATTAATAGTCCATTCCCAAGCAAATCAACACAGATAAACAAATCACAAAACGATGGGAAGGATATGGAAAATATAATTTTTATAGTCCGAATATAAAATGGTAAAAAATAAAAGAAAAATTGAACAAAGTTTGGAAAATGTGTTAGAAAGTGACAATATCCAGGTAAACATGGATATACTGTACAAAATACGGGAGAAAATTGTCGAAAAATATGTACCGAAAAAAAAAAAAAAATATGAACATCAGACATGCATACCGAGGGACAGAAAGATCTTATTTCAGAAAATTAAAAAGTGTAAGAAAAATCTTGCAGAAGTAAAAAATGTATGGAAAATTATGGAAATAAAAAGTAAGATAGAAAATGCAGATCAAAAGATTATACAATCGCAAGAAAAGGAAAAAAGGGACTTAGAAGAAAGGACACTTAAACATTTCAAGAAAAACACTAAATCAATTTACTCCTATGCAAAAAAGATGAATAAAGGGAGATTAGAAATTGGCCCTCTAAGAATTGAAGGACGGTTAACACATAAAAAAAAGGAAATATGCATCGTATTAGCGGAAAAACATATGAGTGAATTCACGCCAAAAACTGTGAAGGAGAATAATGAAATAGAAATGAGAGAAGAGAATATTGAATATCTAACTTATATAGATATCAATGATGCAGATACTGTGCAGGCTATATGCGAAATCAAAAATGGATCGGCGGCTGGGCCAGATGAAGTTCCAGCGATTTTGTTAGAAAAAAATGCACGCACTATTGCGAAGCTGCTTGCAATACTGCTAAGACAAAGTGCAGATATGAGTGAGATACGAGTATATGTTAAACATAAATTAGCGTATATAACCCCTATTTTCAAAAGTGGATTAAGATTAGAGGCAATAATTATAGACCTGTAAGTATAACATCACATATTATGAAAGTGTATGAAAGGGTAATAAAAAAAGAAAATAATGAATTAGATGGTTAAAAATTATATATTTAATATAGGTCACACGGTTTTGTGCCATGAAAAAAGTACACAAACACAACTGATAGCACACTATGAAAACAAATATAAAAATATGATAAATGAAAAAGACACAAATGTGGTCTATCTACATTATGCAAAAGCGTTTTAAAAGGTAGAACATAATATAGTAGAGAAAAAAAAATGAAAAAGCATAATATTGTAGAAAGATAGGAAAATGGTCAAGAGAATTTCTACAAAACAAAAAACAGATTGTGATGCAAATGCCGAGAAATCAAATGAAGCTCAGGTAATATCTGACGTGCCACAGGGTACGGTATTAGCTGCACTGCTGTTTTTTTATTATGATCTCAGACATAGACTGTAATGTTAAAGACTTTGTAGTGAGAAGTTTCGCCGATGACACAAGAATAAGTAGAGAATATACTTGTGATGAAGATAGGAATTCATTAAAAAGAGATCTAAAGAAAATATGTGAATGGGCGGAGATAAATAGGATGGTATTTAACTCCCATAAATTCGAAATAATAAATTAGGAAACCAAGAAAGAATGGTATAGACATACAGGGGACCTAATAACGAGACAATCACAAACAAGGAAGCAATTAAAGCCCTGGGAGTAATGACGAAGAGGAATATGTTATACAACGACCAAATAGCAACACTGTTGGCTAAATGTAAAGCAAAAATGGGAATGCTATTCAGACACTCTAAAACAAGGAAAGCTGAACACATTATTATGCTGTATAAAAATTATGTAAGTATTACACTCAAGTACTGCAATGTGATATGGTAACCACACTATCAAAATGATATTGCACATATAGGAAGTGTAAAAAGGTCCTTTACTGCTAGAATAAAAGAAGTTAAGGACCTTGACTACTAGGAAAAACTGCATTTTTTTAAATTGTACAGTCTAGAACGGAGAATAGAACGCTATATGATAATACAAGCATGGAAGCAAATCGAAGGAATTACTAGAAACATCATGGAACCAAAAATATCAGAAAGAGCAAGCCAAGGTAGATTAATATTGCCCAAAA
>NC_090741.1:133603321-133608321 GCF_036898095.1 Palaemon carinicauda | reverse complement strand
ATATTGGTTTTTTCCTTTTTATTCACATGAACTTGGAGAGTTTAATTTAACCTAATTTTCAAGATGGCTCCTCTGTTAAATTTGGTGTAGGGCTCGACCGGCTTCCAACGCTGCTCTTGATCTCCACACACTATGTATAAATGCAGAGGGCATGTGTGTATTTCTTCATATGATTGAAATGGATGGGATGAAGGAATTTTTCCCCCTACTTTAATAAACTAACGAACAACTCCTAAAGATATAATGGAAGGGAAAATACTAGGACATCACAATCATGTGACGTAAACTCTTAGCAGGGAGAGATCTGAATGCCTTGAAGGAAATCAGTCCGCCATCGCTATGACGTCACAAATCTTGTGACGTAATCTACATAGTATGACTTGCAAATATATAAATTCTTTTCTTTTTCTTGCAAGAAATGTAAAAATACTAACTTACCAAGTATTAGTATTCTAATTTTTATCATGTAGGGAAATATATAATTTCTAAGTATATATTTGTCCTACTAGTATAATTCCTTTAGTTAATTTTCGATTTATATAGGGATTTTACTAGCGTACAGTCAATTTACGCTACGTAGTAATCTTGACGATCGTTATAGTTTCACAATACTTTGTATTGTTATTTAATATCTCGATTTTGAGAATACTAATATTAATCATATAACCTATTGTATTTTGTTTCTAGCCTTTAGCAAAAGAGTATAATATCTCGCAACGGGCAGGTCTATTATGATCTGAAGAGACATAATTAAAAGTGCTAGTGTTCAGTGGCACGCAGGCATGATACAGTGCAGTGGAGGGTACACCTGCTCGGACCTGTCGTGCTACTAGCCCGGGACCTCTTCCATGCTCCCCAACCCCTGGGAGAAGGAAAGTTGAAAGACAAAGGGAGGCGTTAGGCGTTAGCTCCCGAGCAGTCGTCCCTTAGAGCGTACTTGTTGAACTCTTCCCAGGATGCTCGCCCTCCCCATTGGAAAGGCGAGGTAGAAGTGTTATTCTCGTCGTCGGTTGACGCAGCTCTCAGACGAGGCTGACGTTTTATGTTTTTTCCTTCCTGCTAGACAAGAAGAGAGTTGCTCGTCATGGAACCGAGCGTCGAGATCGCTCCCTCGCAGCAATCTGGACGCGTTTCGGGAGGCGGCATGGATCTTGACGCTTCCTCACAGCATGCTGGATGCATCCATCATGCGGGACGCAAGCGAGCAGTATGCCTCCTCACAGCATGCTGGACGCATGCAACTTGCTGGATGCATGCGAGCGGGACACGCTCTCGGTGCAAGAACGCACGAGAGCTGCAGCTCTCATGGAAGCGCAGCGATCTGGACGCGTTACAGGAGGCGGCAAGGATTTTGACGCTCCCTCACAGCATGCTTTACACTTGCTGCATGCTTGATACACGCGAGCTGAACACATGTTGGACGTGCGAGGGCAGGACGCTCCCCCGCATCAAGATCGCGAACGTCATAGTGCAAGCTTTCTGCAAGCAGCATGCCTATCAGAGCTTCAACGGTCCATTACGTCCCTGTTGACGTTTACGAGTCGAAAAACAGAGGAAGCTCACAACAGCAGCAGCATACTAGATGCATGCTGAACGCAGCGTGACGCTTCCTCGCAGCTTGTTGCACGCATGCGGGACGCACGTACACAAGGCGAGGCCGTGTATTCTCCCACTCATTCTATTTCGGAGATCACTAACCCTTTAGAGGATGTGGCTGCCCCACAGAGACTTTTACAGCCCCATAGGTGGATTGCTTAGTCTCTCAAGGAATGCAAGCAAATTAGGCATAAAAACCTATGAAGCCAGCTTCCTTATCAGGTGTGCCAGGATAGCAAGAGTGTAGGTCTAGCCACGTTAAGGTCGAAGACCTTGTGGCAGCCCCACAGAGACTTTTACAGCCCCCTGGGTGGATCGCTGAGTCTTTCAAGTTATGCAAGCAAATGAGGCATTAAAACCTATGAAGCCAGCTTCCTTATCAGGTATACCAGGATAGATCTCAGAGGAGGAAACGCAGAAAACTCTTCATGCAGCAGATCATAAAGATTGCTTGTAGTTCTGGTGGATTTATATCCGGAGGACTTTTCAGCAGGCTGTACCTCGGAGCCCGCCCTCACAGTTTTTGAAGGGTAGACCCCCAGGAATCTTCCTCTTTCAAGACAACAGTGTTAGCCAGATCAGTGTAGAGGTCTGTTTAGACTCTAAACGATTGGTTTCTCAAGATAAAGAACAAGGAAGGACAACCTTTTCCTTTCCCCCTAAGAGATTGGCTTCTAGATCCTGTGTTTGGCTGGAGCCTGGGGAGGTTCTCGGTTTGGAAGTTCCTTTCTCCTCCCAGGGAGACTTCTCCTATTCATTGACGCCTCACGTAGTTCAGCCATGACTAAGGCTTAGGTGATGTGGTCCACCTCGGAGATGGATCACTTGCTGAAGGGTATCTTCAGAACAATCAAGGTTTTCAGCTTGATTGACTGGACTCTATGAATACTCGCAGACGTCACAGATGATAAGAACGAGACGTAGATGCACCTTTTTGCCTGTCTAGATAAAGCCGTGAGGGACGGGTCTTTCGAACTCACAACCCTTTTTCACAGCAGGTATTATTGAGAAAGAGCTATGCTGTTTTCTTTCCTGTCATCAGGATTGATTCTCGCTCATAGAGCAGAGCTCTTGAATGCTCTCTTGACCAAATTCGTCTTCCCTTCAGAGCTAGTGAAGGACTTATCGGCAGCTCATACACACAAGCAACGCAAGATCTGATTACAAAGGACTACGAGGAAGTTCTTCCGGCTAACTTTTTAACCAGGAAGGAGAAGGAAGCTCCTCCCACGCGTCAGCCCTTTCGTGGGAGAGCTTTTCTAGAAGAGGACAGAGAATGGCTACTGGAGAGCAACCTCGAAACCCCAAACAGCAACCAAAACCCAAAAAGTGAACTCAGTCTCCAGACACAAGTATCCCACTACTGCAGCAGATCTTCAAGAGCAGGTAAACCAGATGCTGTCAAAAGCAGCAATAGAAGTGGTAGAAGTCTTCTCGTCAGAGGGATTTTACAACAGTCTTTTTCTAGTTCCGAAGAACTCGGGGGCTTGGAGACCTGTTCTGGACGTAAGTCCTCTGAACAAGTTCATATGCAAAGTCAAGTTTGCCATGGCGACTTCTGCATCAGTCGTAGCAGGCACCAGACAAGGAGACTGGATGGTGTCATTAGATCTGCAGGACTTGTATTTCCATCTCCCAATCCACCCGAACTACAGAAAATTTTTGAGATTTATGTTCCTAGAAACTACTTATCAGTTCAAAGAACTCTGTTTTGGACTGAGCACGGCTCCCTACGTTTTCACCCGATTGGCTACCAACGTGGCTCGCTGGCTACATCTGAAGGGAGTATGGATGTCAATGTACTTGGACGATTGGCTAATCAGAGCCAGTTCGCAAGAAAAGTGTGTGGAGAGTCTTCAAGTTACAATGTCTTTGACGCAACAGCTAGGTCTGGGGGTAAATCTGGCCAAATCTCAACTGACACCCTCGCAAAACATCATCTACATGGGGATGAGGATTCAGTCAATGGTTTTTCGGCCTTTTCCAGCCCCGAATCGCATTATAGATTGCCTAGAAAAGGGGAAATACTTCCTAGACAGACGGACCTGCTCGGTAAGAGAATAGATGAGTCTGCTGGGTACCCTCTCATGGATCGAGCAGTTCGTATCCCCGGGAAGACTTCATTTACGGCCTCTTTAATTCCATCTTTAAAAATATTGGACGAGAGGTCAAGGTCTAGAAACGTGGATTCGGATTCCCCCGGAGATCAGGAATCACTTGAGTTGGTAGGACGATGCCAGCAAACTCCTGGAAGGCCTTGAACTTCAACAGAGGAACCCCGACTTACTGTTGTATCAGACGCCTCGGACATGGAGTGGGGTGCAACATTGGGGAAGACCGAGATTTCGGCTCTGTGGGAAGAATTTCAGAGGGAATGGCATATAAATATCAGGGAGCCAGTGGCCATTCACCTAGCGCTAATGCACTTCCAGGACGAAGTCCAGGGCAAATTAGTTCAACGCAGACAACACCACAGCGTTGGCCTACATCAGGAAGCAGGGAGGCACTCGTCCAAATTCCCTTTACGAGGCTGCGAGAGATCTCCTACTGTGTCGAGAGCGAGGGACATAACCCTGATAACTCGCTTCATAGACGAGGAAAAGAACGTCATGGCAGATCTTCTCAGCAGAGGAAAGCAAGTTCTCACAACAGAGTGGACCCTACATCATGATGTGTGCACTAGCCTTTGGATGTTGTGGGGAGAACCCTTTATAGACATTTTTGCTACACAGATGACAAAGAGGTTACCAGTTTATTGCTCTCCAGTCCCAGACCAGGAAGCAGTTGCAGTGGACGCTTTTCTCATGGACTGGGAAGGAATAAACGTTTACGCTTTTCCACCGTTCAAGAACTTGGACAGTCTTGAAAAAGTTCAGAGAGTCGAACAACACCCGCATGACCCTGATAGCTCCGCTTTGGCCCATGAGACCTTGGGTTGCAGAAGTGATGGAATGGCTGGTAGATACCCCCCGAGCGTTACCAAGTCGGAGCGATCTACTCAAACAGCCAGACATAGAGAGATATCATCAGAATCTCCCTGCTCTCAATCTGACTGTCTTTCGACTATCGAAAAGCTGGCAAGAGCGAAGGGCTTTTCAAGGGAAGCTGCATGAGCTATCGCGAGAACTAGGAGGACGTCCACAATTAAGGTTTACCAATTTAAGTGGGACGTGTTTAGAGAATGGTGCAGAGCTAGCAAATTTCCCTCTTCCAGTACCTCTATAGCCCAGATGCACAATTTCTGCTGCATTTGCGAACGAAAGAAAAGTTGGCTGTATCAACCATCAACTGTTACCGCAGCATGCTATCCTCCATCTTTCGTCACAGACACATTGACGTGTCAGGAAACAGGGATCTCTCGGATCTCATTAGATCTTTTGAGACCTCTAAGAGAAAGGACAACC
>NC_090741.1:133588321-133593321 GCF_036898095.1 Palaemon carinicauda | reverse complement strand
CCTGAGGGTTCATTTGGACACACCAGAGCCCCACCCTGTGTAGGAATGTTCCCTCGACCTTCACCGGCGTGAGACACCTGGCTGGCGGTCGTCCTTGGAACTTGTGTTTCTATAGAAAAAGCTTCCCTTACCGGCAGTTGATCTGTCAGCATGACTGCTCCGACTCCCTCTGCCCTCCACTATCGGAGACAGGCAGGACCACATACTAATGGCCTACAACATATACCCAGTCCACACAGGACGGCAAGACCCACACATATCATAGCTAAATAAAAGCCTTCGCTTAAAGTCCTATGTGACGTTTTTAAATCCACAAATTGTTCGTAAAAAGGGAGGTGATTTAAGGAAATGGTTCTGAGTATAGTCAGATTAAGGTGAACTAACACGTGAGACACATTCACACCTGGCAAGATGACAGAAGCATTCAACACAGAAGTGTCCCTAACTGTCACTCGTTCACTATTTCTTCTTCTTTGTTCAGGTAGACGATACCCATCCCCTTGAACAGAACACCCCTCCTGATTTGTCAAGACAGTGACTCCTGGGGTCAATAATTTAACCTCATTCCTCGAGTCACACATCACCTTGTACTTTGCTTCATGTCTCACAGACACAATCCATCGAAGTCCTAAATTAACTATTTCCCTTTAAAAGTCAGCCTTTACCTCAAACATACAACTATGCACACAGCTAGGCTCTTCCAGGTACACATCAAACAAACAGACACGCGCGGCAGGTGCTAAAAGTGCATACACAGGTTTACACAACACATGTGCTTTCCCTATCCTACACCTATCTAAATTAGGCAAAGTCACAGCCTAAGTGTCCCTCTGGTTCACAGCAAAATATGCAGACCAACCGATACCCGAGTTGCAAATTCTTCTGTTCCGGTCCGGGTCCACAGTGACTTTACTTCAAACAAACGAAAATCTGAATCTTCATTTTTAACAGGTATCTCTACAGAAAAATAAAACTTGCCCTTCAACTTAGTAACAGTCACGGATGATATTCGATAGAACTCTGCTAAATTATTCTCTACGGGAGGAAGAAACATTGGCACTGCCTCATGAATTTTCTTGATTATTCTAAAAAATTCCCTGGGAGGTAAAATGTCGGATGTGATTCCCCCGTGTTTGCCACTTGCTGTATCTGGTTGGCCACGTTCTCTGAGTGTAGAGTTAGCTCACTAGCTACAAAAGCTAATTGTGCAGCGCTCTCTACGTAAATCACATAAATCACATCCCTTTTGATTTAGTCTAATCTCTCCCCGAAATCATTAATCCTTTCCTCTAAAATGCTTAGTGTCTCCTGCCCTTTAGCTACAGTCATAAAAAACTGTCTTCAATTTCTCATCTAAGACACGGGTATGAGATATTACTTTATTTATTATGCCGTGCGTATTTTTCTCCTCCACGGTTAAGGCGGTCTCCACCTGATCGAGATCCAACCGAGGAATTGGCCCAGTCCAACCTCCAATCAATTCGCCAATCCAATTAGCCGCACATTTCTTTCTTTCCCCCTTTGAAAGCACGAAGTCTTTGAAGGTATCCAATGAGTTACTGAGGGCTCTTTTTACGTTATCAAGAATCGCTCTCAATTTAACCACTGCGACTCCTTTTTCAACCTGTTTCAATTGATCCTCTAACTTGTCAATCTGAACCAGAATCGTAACTAGTGGACTCGTCAGACGTGAAAGACAATTTAAATCTCTCATCAAAGACTACTCATGCCTTTGAGTACTCTCACTTCTCTGTTCACACACACGCAAACAGTTAGCAAACACACTGCCGCAAAAAGTCGGACACTTCCCATGGCTAATTAATTAACCTACGCCTATCGCTAATCCTGGCTAACTGATGCCAAGCCTAGGCTCACAGCTTTTTAAGGAGCGGTCGCCTCTCTGTCTCTCTGACATTGTCATCAGAGCTATGAACACTCCATGCCCAATCATTCAAATTCTAATCTGGGCAAACTGCTGACACATTACTCACATCACAACAGAAAACAAGCTTTCTGGCAGAAATTTCGCAACAGAGACACAACCTATACACATCGCTTTCACAACTGAAACTTTCCCATCTTGTGTTGTCTCGTCTCTTTTGCTCGAAATCAAACTAATCCGAACAAACAATAATCGTCCTAGGACGCTTATTCATCTAAGCTAACCCACATCACACAAACAAAGGCTCTTGTGTTACCATCACAACCTCGTTATCTACAACAAACTTTCCAGTCCTAAGCCATATAGGCCTGGGTCTTCCAATTCCTTCAGTGCCTTGTGGAGCCCAACTAAATGCTTGGTGAACCAATCTCTCTAGGGGAGTGCAACCAATCATCACAGAGAACTAATCTGAGACCGAAATTTTCTAACGTAATTATGAATAGGGAAAACCATTTCAATCAAATCTATGTTAATTCTCAAAAAAAAAAAAAAAAAAAAAAAAACACAAGGCGAAAAGCGTAAACTTACGTTAAAACTAAACGCCACAGAATTGCTTCAAAGTCAAAACTGTTCCCAAGTTACGTTAAACTTTATTCAGAACATAACAAACTCCTTATAACATGTCACTGAGGTAAAAAAAAATAAATAAATAAAACCTCTTTAACCAGTTTCCAAAGAAAAAAGAATAAACTTCAAAGGAAAAACTTTCTTTCTTCCCTACCTTAAGGGGACAATCATTAGCAAAAAAGAAAACAGTTCTCTCTCATGTGTTCTCACATGGAAACAACTCTCACTCAGTCATCTCCACATTTGTTTTCTTTTCTTTTTTTCATTCTGCAAACATACTGGTGCCGCTCCTGCGAGTGCGCAGTCTGACCTCCCCCCACCCCCTCCCTCTCTCTCTCAGCAGAAAAGGAGCTTGGATGACGTTTTGACACTCACCAGCTGATCCGTCACCCCCCCCTCTCTCTCTCTCTCTCTCTCTCTCTCTCTCTCTCTCTCTCTCGCTGCGCACATGTACGCGAACACAAACATTTGCTCACACAGAGACCGAGATGTGTAAAACTCTTACTTCCTCGCATCTTTCTGTGAGTAACGAACTTAAAGCTAAAAACATCAGAAACAGAAAATAAACCAGAGTCTCCTTTGGTTTTTCAGATAAGTCGGTGAGACTTACATAACTCTGAAGGACAATTAACTAGACTCTTATTGGGTCTCTAGACGTACACAAAGCCACTTAAATGCTAGGCTTTATCTCGTGGATTAACCAAATCACTTAATTACAATCAAACCCACGCTCTACGTTACACCTTCACACCAAAAACATATCTTTTTTTTTCTTTAACACAATCTGACATACAACATAGATTTTTCTTATCAGACATTAATTAACTAACGAAGGCAACGGTATGGCTACTCATTGTCACCTTCTTACCCAACGTTTGTTTGGTGGAGATAATTCCCTGGATACTCAAAAATAGGGAATTAACCTAGGAACTCATTACATGAATCAGAGTTTATTATTTGACTAAGCTATTCTTCAGAACACAGGTTAGCCTGTCAAGTCCTGCAACTCTAGACCTACTGTTATAACTATCGTGTCACCAATATCTGGTTTTACAGTCGTTCCGATCGTTTACTTTACTCCTTGCTACAAACAAACGAAAATCTACGGCAACTTATTCGCCATTTCTCAATTTTTCCATATTACTTATCTCTTTTCGCGAGTTAAATAGAACTGACAATTACATAAGAACTCAAATTCTCGTCTCTATATCGGTTGTCAGTTATTTCCCAAAAACAATCAATTTTTGTTCACTTGTCACGATTTTTCCAAAACCCAAAAACCCTCTACAGAGTTAGAAAACAAAGATTTATTTCTGACCGCTAAGTAAAAAGAAATTACGTTACATGTCAAGATCGTAGATTTCTTCTCAAAACAAAAAATAAATAAATAAAAAAAAATAATAAATGCTCTTTCACAGTGGCTGCGACATCATAATGCTTCCTCGGTGACTTCACGAATCATCGCATTTGTTTCATTCATCTTCATTCATGTCCGCTGATTCTAATCGGGTACCCTCTAAACCACAATGCATTCACACTCCCTGTTAAACCATTTGACGTTACTTGTCCCTAAATAATTTTTTAACAATGCTCAGTGTCATCAACCAGACAGCACACTGACAAACAAATCACTTATGACACTCTGTAACCAAAAGAAACCAAACGCAAAATTTTTAAATCTCCTACGTGACATCACAAATTATCCAACAACTGTAAACAACTGAACTCGCTTCTGTTATTACGTTAACAACTCGTCTTCATCGATTAGGATAATCTCGGACGAAAACTGGCAAGCAATAGCTTTACTATTTCTTTTGAAATGTGTCATACTGAACTAAGTATGGTATTAATCAACAATACGGAATATGACGTTATGAACAAATATTGTGACACTGATTTCCAAATTACCAATATACCTAATTTACACCTCTTTTCTCCATAATTTTATTAGGTACACACTCAAATGGGGACATTACAAGGAACCTCATAACTTACGTCTTAACTCTAAGCTTAAAAACGGTCTACATTTCCTCTCTGGAATTAAACAACTTGTTATTATTAACACAAAGTTATCTCAACATGTGACTTGACTTCGTTTCAAAAAATCACATTTAATATCTTTGACCACAAAAGTCTCAAGAACTCAAAATACTTTAAGTCAAAGAAACTATGGAACGAGAACTTAAAGTTCATGCAGCACAACAAACAATTTCTCATTTTACCACACAGCAACAAAATAAATTTGATTTTCTTCTTTTTTAAACAGATAAGTTAGTCTTTACTCGAAGCTTTAACACTGTAAACAATTTTCTTACTCGACTAGTTACTTCCGTCAATTTAACTAGTGTCCTTCATCCAACTTTAACATTACGTAAAGTAAACGGTATGATAGCTTCGTTACTCTACACACTTTTAACAAAATCTCAAAACATATTAATTAACCATAAAACTACAGATTTTGTAACATGTTACTTAACTTTTGTGGGGGGTT
>NC_090741.1:133573321-133583321 GCF_036898095.1 Palaemon carinicauda | reverse complement strand
AAAATATGTGATTTTCGCTCTGAGTTGATTCAGAGATAAATTTGAGCCTGATGTTTCTCCCCTGAATAGTTGACCACCCTTGAAGTCTGAAGTTCTATGAAGATAGACCTTTAGGCATTCTACTGGACATAGAGATGCATCTTCTTTCAGAGGGCAGATTCTCCAGGGACCCCACCTGTTGGTGGGTAACTCATTCTTGGCGAGAAACGTAGGATCCGGAAACAGGTTCAGTTCTTCCCCATCCAGGAACTGAACACGACCTGCCTTTCTCGAGAGGCTACAATCTCACTAACCCTGGCCGCGGACGCGAGTGCAAAACAGGAAAATAACTTTTTGTGTCAAATCCTTTAACGCACACTCTTCATTGCTCAACAGAGAAGCGAAATGAAGAACTTGTCTAAAGACCATGAAATGGGCTTTGGAGGTGCTGAAGGTCTGAGCTTAGCACAGGCTTTCGGGACTTTATTAAAGATCTCGATACCTAGGTCGACCTGGAAGGCATATAGAATGGGTCTTGTCAAAGCAGACTTACACGCTGAAATCGTGTTCGCTGCCAACCCTTGACCATGGAGGTGGGGAAAAAAGATAAGCAGAAGTCTGTCAAGATCTCCTGCGGAATCTTCGCCTTGACAAAAGGCCACCCATTTTCTCCAAGATGACTCATATTGCCTTCTAGTAGATTTGCACTTATATTCCTCAAGGAAGTCTATACTGGCTTTCGAAATCCTGAAACGCTTTCTCACCGCTAAGGAGAGAAAATCATGAGCTGCAGGGTCCGGGTTTTCTGTAATGAAGCGCAGACAGTTGACTTCTGGACTCGCTGGGTCAGAACTGGATCTGGTAGTGGTACAAACTTCAGCTACAGTTCCAATGCCAGGAGGAACCACACGCTGTTCGGCCACTTGTGGGCCACTATTGCCGCTACCCTTTGAAGGATCTCAGTTTGTTGAGGACCCTCAACAGAAGGTGTTGAGGAGGGAACAGATAAATCTTGGACCATCTGTTCTAGTCGAAGGACATCGCGTCAACTGCTTCCGCTAAGGGGTCCTTGTACGGGGCACGTACAGGGGCAACTTCTTGTTGTCTTTCGTCGCAAAGAGGTCTATCTGCAGTTCTGGGACTGATTCAGAATGAAGGAGAATGATCCTGCGTCTAAGGACCATTCCGACTCTATCGGTGTGAACCTGGATAGAGCGTCCGCTGTCACATTGCGGACTCCTTGAAGGTGAACTGCCGACAGGTACCACTTCTTCTTTTCCGCCAATCGGAAGACGGCCAACATCACCTGGTTGAGAGGTGGTGACCTCGATCCTTGTCGATTCAAGTATCTCACAACTACCTCGCTGTCTATCACCACCTTATGTGGTTCGAATGACGCGGGGAGACTTTCTTTAAGGTAAGGAGCACTGCCCTAGCTTCTAGAAAGTTTTATGTGAAAGGTCTTGAATAGCCTGGACCAAGTCCCCTGGACTTTTTTCCGATGAGAGTGACCTCCCCATCCCTCCTTCGAGGCGTCTGAGTGAATCGTCACCGACGGGGGGAGGTGGCTGAAGAAGAACCAGACTTCTTTAGATGTCTGGCTTGGGACCAAGGCCTGAGAAGAGTACTTAGCCGAAGCGGCTGGTCTTCTCAGATCTCTTCACGCGTTTGATGCATAACTTCTCCAAACTCCGATTGCATCCTTTAGCTGTGCTCTTAGCACTGGGTCTGTCACCGAAGCAAACTGGAGAGAGCGCAGTACTCTCTCCTGCTCGTGTCTTGATAACCTTTCGGAATCTAGAAGTCTCTTGACAGAACCCGCTATCTCCTTCCTTTTCTTCGCCGGGGTGGAGAAACGGTGTGACAAAAGGTCCCAGTGGATTCCCAGCCACTGGAACTTTTGAGATGGAGAAAGTCGAGACTTTTTCTGTTGATCTTGAAGCCTAGATACTCTAGGAACTGGATAACTTGACTGGAAGCTTGCAAGCATTCTGTCTCGGATGCTGCCCACACCAACCAGTCGTCCAGGTAGGCTACTACCTGAATTCCCTTTAGGCGAAATTGTTTGAGAGCTACGCTCGCAAGCTTCGTAAAAATCCTTGGGGCTATGTTTAGCCCGAATGGCATGGCTCCGAAGGCGTATAGTCTTCGTTGTAGCCTGAACCCTAGGTAGGGGGAGAGTCGATGGCTAATTGGAATGTGCCAGTAGGTGTCTGACAAGTCTATAGAGACGGAATATGCCCTCTTGGGCAGTAAGGTCCTTATGTGTTGCAGTGTTAGCATTTTGAATTTGCAATTCACTATGAACTTGTTAAGTGGCGACAAGTCCAGAATGACTATGAGCTTTTGTGAGTCTTTCTTGGGAACACAAAACAGCCTCCCTTAGAAATTGATGGGCTTCACCCTTTTTCTCCAACAGTTCTTGAACGTACTCCTCCATAACGGGGGTGGAGTGTTGGAAAAACCGAAGGTACGGGGGTGGAGTGCTGTACCAGCTCCCGCCCAGTCCATTCTTGAGTAGGCTATGGGCCCAGGGATCGAAGGTCCACCGATCCCGAAATTTCAGAAGTCTCCCTCCTACCGGTATCACCTCACTTGGACTGCCGTCCTGAGGTCTTGCCTTCCTGACCACGACCACCCCTGAATCCCCTTCCCCTTGAGGGGCGTCTAGACGAGCCTCTGGCTGCTCCTCTAGGCTTTGCTCGAAAGGAAGTAGACTGCCCTTCGAACGCTGGGGTGAATGCCATGGACTGTGTCGACACGGCCTGGGGTACCCACTGAAAGGTGGTCGGGGTTTGTGCCACGATCTGGGGCACTGGGGGCAATGGCAATTGCAGTTGCTGTTGCTGGCTAAGAGGCTTGGCTGGCCGAGACGGTAGCCTAGTCCTCATAGTCTTCCTCTTTGGTTGAGGACCCTCATCCGGGGAAGACTTTCTTTTGATAGCCAGGCCCCACTTCTGGAGAAGGTTTCTATTCTCCAAGGCGGCTTTATCAACAACTTCTTTGACCAAGTCGGTAGGGAAAAAGGTCTTTTCCCCAAATGTTGGAGGAGATTAGTTTCTTTAGCTCGTGCCTCACCGTAGCCGAGGTAAACACGAACTCCCTACAAGCTCTCCTTGCCTTGACGAAGCCATAAAGGTCCTTCGTCACTGTGGCCAGATGAGGCTTGGCCACTACCATGAACATTTCATGGACCTTGGGGTCACTTGCCATCGTCTCGAGAGTAGTCTGAAGAGACATTGAGGCAGTCAGTCTTTCTTTTGTATCGAACTCACTTCGCAAAAGAAAGTCAGACAGCTTAGGGAGGTCCTTGCCGAACTGACATCCGGCAATATCAGCCTCCAACTTTCCCACTGAGAACGTAAGATGGACGTCCTTCCAGTCTTTGTGGTCCATAGGCAGGGCCAGCGACAAGGGTTTACACTCCTCTAAGGAGGGGCAAGACTTGCCGGCCTCGATTGCTTTTAGTACAGCCAGAAACCCTTTCTGTAAAAGGGGGAAGGCTCTAGTAGACGAGGACACAAAGGAAGGGAGCTTCCTATTCAATGCAGCTACCTTTGAGTTAGAGAAGCCCCTCTCTTTCATCGAGGATGAAAGTAGAGCTTGAGCCTTAGCATGGTCCATCACTATGACCTCCTTCGGCTCTGTCCTCCTTTGAAGCTGGTTCCTTCCTCAGCCGGACATAACAGTCCGGATAAGATGCCTTGCTGGTCCAGAATTCCACCCTCCAGGGGAACTGAGCCCAGCTTATCCGAGATGACGATCTTTCCAGTCGTCATCGGCATGTGCTCAGCATACCTCCATGGGTTAGCATCTGAGCACAAGGGAAGGTCTTTCACATTGAGCTTTTTCTGGGGCCCATGTGATTCTGCAAGGCAATGCATTCCCAGTTCCATTGCAGCCGCCTTCTCCTGATTCTCCTTCTGCATTTGTTGGATCATTCCAACAATAGAAGAGAGGGCCTGTCCCAGCTCTACTGGGAGACCGGCCGATGTAGAGGGGCTTGAACTTCATCCTGGGCTTCTGCCAGGAGGTCTTCCTCCTGACACCCATCCACATCAGACATCCTGTCATTTAGCTGGATGTCTTGCATCGCGACCGCGACTTCAGCATCCACCTGGATCTGAACTTAGGGGATCTCCTCTTGAGGCTGGGGAATCACTGCATCAGCTGATGCCTTAGGGAAAGGATACGCCCTCATCTTCTCACTTGGAAGATAAGGGCCAGAAGTGTTCTTTTGGAAGCCCCTTACCCAGGTACGAAGCTTCTTCCTAGCTATTTAAATGTCTCATTAATCAGGTTAGTGCACACAGTACATACCTGAGGGTCCCAATACCGGAGATCATCCTTGGAGACAGCGTATGCTGCGTGTCTCCTACAAAACTCATGTCCGCAGAGGTTCTTGCTGCTGACATTGCAGAAAGCACTTCCCCACTTCGGAGTGTCCTTCTGTAAAGAGAAGAAATTTCCATGAGTATCAAGTGAACTATGTATCACTGGATATGCATAGTATAGCATAACAATTCAGAAAGGAAAGACACACACTTGTTTTCCCTCACAACCCATTGTTGCAGCCTTCCAGATAATAAAATCCAAAATGGTTTATCTCTTCTAGAGTAACCAATGCAAGGTTTCCAGAGGAAACAGGTGGAGCTCACACCTAAGCAATGATTTTGAAATCCTGGATAATAGACAGGGAAGAACTCAGCTTCCTATCTGAGGGCAACAGCAAAGGGGTGTGCAAGAAAACACAATAGTGTTAGAAGATACAGTGCTGTACCAAAACCTTTACTATAGTTTTCTTCTTACTGTATATGCTATACAGAAGAATACTAGTACAGTATAGGGGGATGTGTGCCGGCCTGCCTTTGCCGGCCGGCACACACCACAACTAGCTTTAAAGTATACTACTTAACAGCTATAGGGCGGCAGCACTCTGGTTCAAATGCCTGTGCCGGTCGGCAGCAACTGCCGGCCGGTAACAGCCAGTGTTGGCCGGCAATGGCTGCCAGCCAGCAACTACACAAGGTAGTACCCAGCTGCCGGCCACACTCTTGGTGACCGGCAGACAAGGACTGACATAAGCCGGCCGGCAAAGGTACAAGACCGATGCCAGCCGGCAGCAAAAGAACCAGAAGACTACACCTGCCGGCCTATGAGGCCGGCAGCCGGGACAGGTACAGCACTAGAAGAAAATAGAATGGATGCCGGGATAAGAGTGTACACAACCTCCAAGCCCGGCAACCGAAAGAGTGCATATAAGGAAGGGGAGAAACTAATTCAGGCTTCCTTGACCAATGCCGTCCGGCTCTGCCGGCAGGCATGGATGAGGGACCAAGAGAGGTCCGGGTAGCACTCGAAAACATAAGACCCTTGCCGGCCAGCAGCTCTGCCGGCCGGCAATGGGCTGAGTCAATTCCACATCCCAACTTATACTAGGTCCAGAAGTAGAACGACGTACAGTACAGTAAGACCCCTGCCGGCCAGCTCTGCCGGCCGGCAAGGTACAGTACAGTAATGGCTAGGCCATTACGGAGATAGAGGGGGAAGGGACAAGAGGGTCCTGCCAACCTTGCTTTAGTGACAGATCACCCGCAGCCAAGAAACTTATCTTAGCCTAAGGGAGATCTAAGGGGAAAGGCCAGCAATACTTGCCAGCTTCCAGAGCACCAAAGCAAGGAAGGCATTGCTACTCCCAAGGGAAGAACTTATCCTCCCCCGAGAACAGCAACAGGACTAGTCTGGTAGATCACAAAAGAAGGAATCATAACTACAGAAACCTTCGGTAGTGACCTAAGGGAGCTAAGCTCCCTTTGTATGTGTTAGGTCAGCGAGGGGGACTCTGCCCCAAGCCAGACAACACAGACTCAGACTAAAAAACTCTGTTGTTCTGTCCCTCTTGAACCATAACTACAGGAACAGGAAAGTACAGTAACACCCTAGTATAGTTTTATCGAAAATAAATTCGGAAAAAACCACTTAGGGATAAGCCCAAGGCTTAAACAGAGGGAAAGGGATTGCATACCTTCTCCAAAGAAAAGAAAGCAACCGGGGAGTATGATAAAGTATACTAAGGCTCCATAAGCAATTAGCCTAGGCACCAAGAGAATCGATTACCTAATTCACCGAAACTCACACGTATACAATCTTGGAAATATTCCACACAGTCTAAAATGTATAAAATATAGCCTAAAGCTTCAATAAAATTTTAATTACACTCGGAAAAACCAAAATCATGCATGAAGTACTAGGACCAAACGACTAGGCTACATGGCCTAGCGTAGGCCAGAATGGTGAATACTTCGCCAAATAATACTAAGCACGAAAGGAAATCCTATGTAAAGCTAAATAGCTGAAATTTATTAAAGCAAAACAACCAGGAATGTCGCTCTGACTAACTAATTTATACCTAGTGAGCGACAGTGTCCAGGACACCTCTGGTAGGCTACGGCTCTAGTATCAAAGATTAATCCTATTAATCACTCAAAATTATACCAAGAGCCTACATTTATACATAACAGACACTATACTCAACTTATCAGAGGCCAACAAAGACGGAGAAGCCATGAAAAGCCGAATAAATCCAAGATTTGCGAGAAAAACAGGAAAAAACACCGAGTTGTTAAGCTACGCAAAAAGGAATACAGATGGCGCCAGGATTGGCGCCAGGCACGCATACGAATCGGGGGATAGGGAAGCCTTGGGAGCGGCTCCCCTTTTTTCTTTCCCGAATTCGTATCTCGTCAATCACCTCCTACGAGACGAAATCTCTGTCCAGGATGTAGATTGCCATGTGACGTGTCTAGAATACGTCCTCTGATATGTCGCGATATCCCTTTCACGAGGGATACTCGCTCCAGGAATTAGAATTCTGGTACCTTAAGGTAAATTCTCTGGGAATATCGCTGTAGTTGTAATATACCCTAGGAAGCTACCCTATAGGAACTTCCATCAGGACGACATGGCTTGAGCCCAAAAAAATATATATATATATATATATATATACATACATACCTATATATATATATATATATATATATATTTATTTATATATATATATATATATATAACGGATTTTGAGCGAAGCGAAAAATCTATTTTTGGGTAAGATAGCCATGTCGTCCTGATGGAAGTTCCTTAAAGGCAGCTTCCTAGGGTATATTACAACTACGGCGATATTCCCAGAGAATTTACCTTAAGGTACCCAGAATTCTAACTCCTGGAGCGAGTATCCCTAAAAAAGACCTTAGGGATATCGTAAATATCAGTGGACGTATTCTTGACACGCCTCATAGCAATCTTTACCCCGAATAGAGTTAACACTTCGTAGGGGTCAAATGGCAAGAAAACGAAAACGAGAAAGAAAAAGGGGAGAGCCGTTCGTAAGGCCCTCTCTTCTCCCGTTTCGTAAGCGTGCCCTGCGCCGATTCTGGCGCCATCTGCATTCCTTGTAGCGAAACACGAGGTGCTACAGATACTGTATGTAGGGAGGGGTCCTACGGCCCTTTCATTGAAAGGGAAGGGCGGGTCCATCAGGACGACATGGCTATCTTACCCAAAAATAGATTTTTCGTTTCGCTCAAAATCCGTTTTTTGGGCTCAAGCCATGTCGTCCTGATGGAAGTATACCAGAGCATTACTGTATCTGTGGATTCTCAAAATGTGCCGTACTCCTCAGAAGTATTTCCCCCAGTCGACGCGACCTAGAGACCTAAGATGTTACCGTCATACATCTTTTCAACTAATCATAAACCATGATAGAGCTTCCTGCCCCCAACAGGGAAGAGTCTTACTAGACTCTGGGAAAGTCTCGAAGAGTACATATATCTAAGTATGAACCCCAGGCAAGCAAGTATAGTGGTCTCACCCCATACTGGGTAAGCGAAGTTCGAAAAGAATCACTGTGTCAATATGAAATATCGACCAGTCCTCCGCTCAAAACACGTATTGGGCAAAGGTTCATATCCGCTTAGGAGGAAACTCGTAAATCCGTCACCATCCCTTTATGGGATGGAGTCCTCCAGCTAAGGGGAAGCATAAACCAATGCAGTATTAGCTTGCATAAGGGAACATTCTATTAGAATTATCCCCGGGTAAATATACATAGAATGAATGCTCACAGGTGAAGGAGACGCAAGGTTCTCAAGAACCAGTTTATTGACAGACAATAAACAAACAGGTTAACCACACTCATATATATATATATATATCTATATATAAGAGGAGGATAACTAAAACTTTAAGCATAAGTATGATAGTAAACAGAAACTTGTTTGTCTGAAAGAAAAAACATTGGAGCCACTTTTAAGATACCAAAGTATCAAAGTCAAAAGTCTGTTTTACTAATCAGTCACATTAGCGTTAGAAACGCTCGGCACACATGTTTGCACTTATGCTGGGTTCACCTTTGAAAGTGGAACAGTGAACGTGGGTCACCCAGTACCCTCACATAGTTTGTAGTACAACATGTGACTACATACTCACCCTGGAATAAATTGTCCCAATTAAGCTACTGTTCCTCGCAGAGTTAAACAGCAGGGTTAACGACGCAACCCACTGCCACCACAGAACCTCTTAGTTGCTGCACTTGCTTCGCATAGTGACGAAAGAACACTCTGGAAGACTTCCAGCCAGTGTACGAACGAAGATGTCCAAAATCCCTACAACTAAAGAAGTTTAAGGATGAAGCAACTTTCCTCGGATCGTGACCTGTGGGTGAACAGTCAGGATCCGCTCTGTGAATAATATATGTGATTTTCGCCCTGAGTTGTTTCAGTAATAAATTTTGAGCCTGACGTTTCTCCCCTGGCCAGATGGCCATCCTTGAAGTCTGAAGTTCTACGAAGATAGACCTTTAGGCATTCTACTGGACATAGAGATGCATCTTCTTTCAGAGGGCAGATTCTTCAGGGACCCGGAAATAGGTTCAGTTCACCCATCCAGGAACTGAACATGACCTTCCTCTCGAGAGGGGTATGGTCTCACTAACCCTGGCCCCGGATGCGAGTGCAAAAAGGAGGATAACTTATGGGTCAAATCCTTTAAAGCACACTCCTTATTGTTCAACAGCGAAGCAACATGAAGAACTTTTCTAAAGACCATGAATTGGGCTTTGGAGGTGCTAAAGGTCTGAGCCTAGCGCAGGCTTTCGGAACTTTTATAAAAGATCTCGTTAGCGAGGTCGACCTGGAAGGCATAGAGAATGGGTCTTGTCAAAGCAGGCCTACATGATAAAATCGTGTTAGTTACCGATCCATAACCATGGAGATGGATGAAGAAAGACAAGCAGAAGTCCGTCGTGATCTCCTGCGGAATCTTCGTCTGACAAGGGCTACCCATTCTCTCCAAGATGACTCATATTGCCTTATAAAAGGTTTGCACTTATAATCCTCTAGGAAGTCCATGCTGGCTTTCGAAATCCCGAAACACTTTCTCACCTGTTAAGGAAAGAAATCATGAGCTGCTGGGTCCGGGTTTTCTGTGATGAAGCGCAGACAATTGACTTCTGGACTCACTGGGTCAGAACTGGATCTGGTAGCGGTCGAAACTCCAATCGTAGTTCCAATGCCAGAGGGAACCCCACACTGTTCGGCCACTTGTGGGCCACTACTGCCGCTACTCCCTTAAATGATCTCAGTTTGTTGAGGACCCTCAACAGAAGGTTGTAAGGAGGGAACAGATAAATCCTGAACCATCTGTTCCAGTCGAGGGACATCGCGTCCACTGCTTCCGCCAAGGGGTCCTCGTACGGGGACACAAACAGGGGCAACTTCTTGTTGTCTTTCGTCGCAAAGAGGTCTAGCCGCAGTTCTGGGACTTGACTCAGAATGAAGGAGAATGGTCCTGCGTCTAGGAACCATTCCGACTCTATCGGTGTGAACCTGGATAGAGCGTCCGCTGTCACATTGCGGACTCCTTAAAGGTGAACTGCTGACAGGTACCATTTCTTCTTCCCCCAAATCGGAAGATGGCCAACATCACCTGGTTGAGAGGTGGCGACCCTGATCCTTGTCGATTCAAG
>NC_090741.1:133539568-133572821 GCF_036898095.1 Palaemon carinicauda | reverse complement strand
CTAGGAAGTCCATGCTGGCTTTCGAAATCCCGAAACACTTTCTCACCTGTTAAGGAAAGAAATCATGAGCTGCTGGGTCCGGGTTTTCTGTGATGAAGCGCAGACAATTGACTTCTGGACTCACTGGGTCAGAACTGGATCTGGTAGCGGTCGAAACTCCAATCGTAGTTCCAATGCCAGAGGGAACCCCACACTGTTCGGCCACTTGTGGGCCACTACTGCCGCTACTCCCTTAAATGATCTCAGTTTGTTGAGGACCCTCAACAGAAGGTTGTAAGGAGGGAACAGATAAATCCTGAACCATCTGTTCCAGTCGAGGGACATCGCGTCCACTGCTTCCGCCAAGGGGTCCTCGTACGGGGACACAAACAGGGGCAACTTCTTGTTGTCTTTCGTCGCAAAGAGGTCTAGCCGCAGTTCTGGGACTTGACTCAGAATGAAGGAGAATGGTCCTGCGTCTAGGAACCATTCCGACTCTATCGGTGTGAACCTGGATAGAGCGTCCGCTGTCACATTGCGGACTCCTTAAAGGTGAACTGCTGACAGGTACCATTTCTTCTTCCCCCAAATCGGAAGATGGCCAACATCACCTGGTTGAGAGGTGGCGACCCTGATCCTTGTCGATTCAAGCATCTCACAACTCCCCCGCTGTCCAGCACCAACCTAATGTGGATCGAGCGATGCGGGGAGACTTTCTTTAAGGAAAGAAGGACTGTCATAGTCTCTCAAAAATGACTGTGAGAGGTCTTGAATAGACTGGACCAAGACCTTTGGGCCTTTTTCTGATGAGAGTGAACTCCCCATCCCTCCTTCGAAGCGTCTGAGTGACTCGTCACCGACGGGGGAGGTGGATGAAGAAGAACCGACTTCCTAAGGAGTCTGGCTTGGGACCAAGGCCTGAGAAGAGTATTTCGACGAAGCGGAACTGGTCTTCTCAGATCTCTTCGCGCATCTGATGCATAACTACTCCAATCTCCGGTTGCATCCTTTAGCTGTGCTCTTAGCACCGGGTCTGTCACCGAAGAAAACTGGAGAGACCCCAGTACACTCTCCAGTTCGCATCTGATATCCATACGGAATCTAGAAGTCTCTTGACAGAACCAGCTATCTCCTTTCTTTTCTCCGCCATGACGGAGAAAACGGTGTGACATTAGGTCCCAGTGGATTCACACCCACCGGAACTTAGAGATGGAGGAAGTTGAGACTTTTCCTGTTGATCTTGAAGCCTAGATAATCTAGGAAATGGATCACATACAGGGAAGCTTGCAAGCATTCTGTCCTGGGTGCTGCCCACACCAGCCAAAAATCCAGGTAGGCTACTACCTGAATTCCCTTTAGGCGTAATTGACTGAGAACTACGTTCGCAAGCATCGTGAAAATCCTTGGGGCTATTTTAAGCCCGAGAGGCATGGCTTTGAAGACGTATAGTCTTCGTTGTAGCCTTAACCTTAGGTAGGAGGGGAATCGACAATAGATTGGAACGTGCCGATAGGCGTCTGACAAAACTATGGAGGCGGTAAATGCCCTCTTGGGCAGTAAGGTCCTTATGTGTTGTATTGTTAGCATCTTGAACCAGTAGTTCGCTATGAACTTGTTAAGTGGCGACAAGTCCAGAATGACTCCGAGTTTTCCGAGTCTTTCTTGGGAACACAAAACAGCCTCCCTTGGAATTAGATGGACTTTACCCTTCGGATCACTTTTCCTCTAACAGTTCATGAATGAACTCCTCCAGAACGGGGGTGGAGTATCGGAAAAACGCCGAGGGTATGGGGATGGAGTGCTGTACCAGCTCCAGCCCAGTCCCTTCTTGAGTAGGCTGTGGACCCAGGGATCGAAGGTCCACCGATCCCAAAAGCGTTGGAGACTCCCTTCTACCAATATCATCTCGCTCGGACTGTTGTCCTGAGGTCTTGCCTCTCTGACCGCGACCACCCATGAAACCCCTTCTCCTTGAGGGGCGCCTAGACGAAATTCTGGCTGCTCCTCTAGGCTTGTTCGACAGGCAGTTGACTGACCTTCGAACGATGGGTTGAATGCCGGAGACTGTGTCGACACGAATTGGGGAACCCACTGAAGTGTGGTCGGGGTTTTTTGCCACCATCTGGGGCACTGAGGGCATCAGCAAATGCTGTTGCTGCTGATGTCTACTTGACTTAGCTGGCCGAGAAAGTATCCTAATCCTTTTAGTCTTCCTCCAAGGTTGGGGACCCCATCCGGGGAAGAATTTCTCTTGGTAGACAGGCCCCACTCCTGGAGAAGATTTCTATCGTCCATGGTGGCCCTATCAACCTTTTTGACCGACTCACTAGGGAAAAGGTCTTTGTCCCAACTGTTGGAGGAGATTAGTTTCCTTGGCTCGTGCCTCATCGTAGCCCGGGCGAACACGAATTCCCTACAGGTTCTCTTCGCCCTGACGGAGCTGTAGAGATCCTTCGTCACAGTGGCCAGATGAGTCTTGATCACAACCATGAACGTTTCATGGACCCTGGGATCACTTGTCATCGTCTCAAACGTGGACTGAAGAGACAAAGAGGCAGCCAGTCTTTCTTTTGTCAAGAGTTCTCTCCGCAAAAGAAAGCCAGACAGCTTAGAGAGGATCTCGCCGAACCGGCATCCGGCAAAATCCGCCTCCCACATCTGGACTGAGAAGGTAAGATGGACGTCCTTCCAGTCCTTGTTTTGCTTACTAAATCTTCCTTTCTAAAGGCCAGCAACAAGGGTTTACACTCCAGCAGGGAGGGGAAAGGCTTGCCAGCCTCGACTGTTTTCAAAACCGCCGCAAACCCTTTCAGCGAAAAAGGGAGAAGGCTGTGGCAGGAGAGGACACAAAGGAAGGGAGCCTCTTACTCAAATACAGCTACCTTTGAGTTCATGAAGCCCCTATCTTTCATCGAAGAAGAAAGCAAGGCATGAGCCTAGCATGGTCTATCACTACGACCTCCTTCGGCTCTGTCTCTTCCTTTGAAGCTGGTACCTCCTTCCACCGGACCTAGCAGTCCGGATGTGCCCCTGCAGTTACAATGCAGCTGCCTTCCCATTCTTCTCCCTCTGCCTTTGTTGGATCAAGCCAACAATGGAGGGAGGGCCTGCTCTACTGCGAGAGCAGATGATGTTGAGGGAGCAGGTTGAAGGACCTGAACCGGAGCAGCCGACCTCTCTCGGCCTCTTCCGCTACCTTGTCCGGAGCTCGAACTTCATCCTGGCCTTCTGCCAGGAGGTCTTCCTCCAGACGTTCGGACACGTCTGGCATCCTGTCGTCCAACTGGATGCTAAGCAAGGCGACCGTGACTTCAGCATCCACGGTATCTGAAATAAAGGGACCTCCTCTTGAGGTTGGGGAATCACTGTAACAGTTGATGCCCTAGAAAAAGAAAGCCCTCATCTTCTCATTTGGAAGATAAGGTCCAGAGGTAATCTTCTGAAAGCCCCTCACCCAGGTACGAAGCTTCTCCCTAGCTATATCCCTTGAATCCACCGTTGTAGGGGAGACGAAAACGGATTTTGAGCGAAGCGAAAAGAAAAAACCTCAATAGATAGGTTAGTGCATATGAAACATACCTGGGGAACCCAATACCGGAGAACATCCGTGGAGACAGCGCATGCCACACGTCTCCTTCAGAACCATGTCCGCAGAGGCCCTACTGCGGACGTTGCAGAAATACATCCGCACTACGGATGGTCCTCCTGTAAAGAGAAGAAATTTCCATGAGTATCAAGTGAACTACGTATCACTGGATATGCACAGTAGCATAACAAAACGGAAAGACACATCCTTGTATTTCCCGCACACCCGATTGTTGTAGCCTTCCAAATCATAAAATCGTATAGTTAATCTATGCCAGATTAACCAATGGAAAATTTCCAAAGGAAGAAGGTGTAGCCCCCCCTAAGGAATGATTTTAAAATACCGGATAGTAGACAAGAAAGAACCCACTTTCTTATCTGTAAGGCCAACAACAACGGGTCGTGCAAGACCACAAAGAATAAGGAAAAGACGCATACTTGTGAATCCCCCACAATCACCTGTGGAAGCCCACCAGCCATTAAAATCAAATGGTTAGTCTTTGCTAGAATAACCAAAGATCATATTTCCCGAGGGAAATTAGGTGTAGCTCACACCTAAGGTAAGATTTTACCATTCTGGCTAAAGATGAAAAGAGTTCTCTTTTCATCCCTGTAAGGCAACACCAAGTGATTGTACAAGGCAACACAAGTAAGTTAGAAAAGACAGTGTTGTAACCTACTACATCATGTTCTCCCCTGGTAGAAGACACTAAACAGGGAAGAACTGATACAGTACATGAGGGTGGTGTGCCGGCCGGCTCTTGCCGGTCAGCACCCCCACCCCCTTTTCCAAGGGTAGGTCTCAAGTATACAACTTAGGATCACCCAGACGGGGGAGAACTCCAGTTCCTATGCCTGAACCGGTCGGTAGTGGCTGCCGATCCATAGCTACCCGGTTGGCACCCAGCTGCCAGCCATCACTCTTAGTGGCCGGCCAACCGAGTGATGTAGCAGGCCGGCCCGGCAGCGGTGAGTAAACCCTGCCGGCTGGCATCCACCCCAGGTAGCGCCCGGCTGCCGGCCGCCACTCAAAGCGGCCGGCAGGTGAGCAAGGAGACCGGCCAGCAAAGGCCAGCAAAGGCATAAGACCACCGCCGACCGACAGCAAGAGAACTAGCGAACACCCCCCTGCCGGCGGCCGGCCACTAGGCCGGCAGACGGCAAGGACAACACAAGAGAAGACAACAGAATGGGTGCCGGGCTAAGAGGCTATGTACCTCCGCGCCCGACACCCAAAAGAGTGCCGAGAGGAAGGGGAGACACTAAGTCAAGCTTCCTAACCACAGCTTACTGAAACTACAGACGGCAGCGGTTGAGGGACCAAGGAAGGACCGGGCAGCACTCAAAGGATAGGGCCTCTGCCGGTCGGCACTCTCTGCCGGCCGACAGGGGACCACGTCAGCTCCCCATCCCAACCTATGCTAGGTACGGATGTGAGACGACTGACACAAGGGAAACGGAAAATTAGAAGGGAAGGACAGAGGGTCCTGTCCAACCTTGCCTTGGTTAAGGATCATTCCAAACTAAGAAAGCTCATCTCAGCCAGAGAGATCCAGGGAGGGAGGCCGGCACTACTGGCTGCCTCCCTAAAACCAAGGCAAGGAAGGAATTGCTATTCCGGAAAGGGAACATATCCCGAACCCGGAACAGCAAAGAGGACAAGTCTGAGGGGTCACCGAGCGAAGGGATCATAATTACCAAAACCTTCCAAGGTGAATCAAGGAGGATAAACCTCCTATGCCCGTGTCAGGCAGCAAGGGAGACTCTGCCCCATGCTAGACCAACACGGACTCAGACTAATACACTGCTGTACTGTCCCCCTCTGAACCAATTCAGTTGGAGCAGGAAGGTACAGTACTACTCCAGCATAGTTATATTTGAAAATTAATTCAAACAAACCACTAGAGTTAAGCCTAAGGCTTAAACAGAGGGAAAGGGTTTGCCCCTTCCCCGAAGAGAAGGGAGCAAACGGGGAAACAGATAATATTATCAAGACCTAAGACAACCTAGCCTAGGCACTAAGAGAATCGATTACCTAAATCACCGAAACTCACTCCAATACTATCTTGGAAATTACTCGAAAAGGGCTGTATGTATAACGTTGCCTAACGCTTTAAGCAATCTAAAATCACACTTGGAAGACTAATTATCATGCAGGAAGTACAAGGACCAAAAACTAGGCTACGAAGACTAGTGTTGGTCAGCCTAGGCAAAACTTTCGCCAGGCGCACTACTAACGCATCATAACAGAATTCCTAAATAAGCTAAGCAGCTAATTATTAAAGCGCAGGGGGCTGGGAACGTCGCTCTTGCTAATAAATAAATCCTATTCTAGCGAGCGACAGCGTCCATGACGCCTCCAGCAGGCAACAGCTCTTGTATCAAGAAAACTCTTATAAATACTTTTATTTTAAACAAGAGCCTACATTTATACATAAAAGAAATAGTACTCAACTTATCCGAAGCAGAAGAAGTTGGAGAAAGCATAATATGAGAGTAAATCCAAGATTTTGGTAGAAACACAGGAAAAAACACCGAGTTGTAAAGCTACGCAAAAAGGAATGCAGATGGCGCCAGAATCGGCGCAGGGCACGCTTACGAAACGGGAGAAGAGAGGGCCTTACGAACGGCTCTCCCCTTTTTCTTTCTCGTTTTCGTTTTCTTGCCATTTGACCCCTACGAAGTGTTAACTCTATTCGGGGTAAAGATTGCTATGAGGCGTGTCAAGAATACGTCCACTGATATTTACGATATCCCTAAGGTCTTTTTTAGGGATACTCGCTCCAGGAGTTAGAATTCTGGGTACCTTAAGGTAAATTCTCTGGGAATATCGCCGTAGTTGTAATATACCCTAGGAAGCTGCCTTTAAGGAACTTCCATCAGGACGACATGGCTTGAGCCCAAAAATATATATATATATATATATATATATATATATATATATATATATATATATATATATATATATATATATATATATATATATATATATATATATATATATATATATATATATATATATGATAAATTTTGCACATTATTATGTGTTTTTCATATTCAAATAAGCCATATATATTTTTGATGCATTAATGTCTGGATTCTCTTAACGACCTCGGGATCAGAGCCCCAGGCAAAATCACACAAAGACAAGAGCTTGGCTCCGGCCGGGAATCGAACCCTGGTCGGCAAGCTTGTATAGACAGTGACTAAGCCACTTTCTCCGTCAAGTGGCTTAGTCACTGTCTATACAAGCTTGACGACCAGGGTTCGATTCCCGGCCGGAGCCAAGCTCTTGTCTTTGTGTGATTTCGCCTGGGGCTCCGATCCCGAGGTCGTTAAGAGAATCCAGACATTAATGTATCAAAAAAAATATATATATATATATATATATATATATATATATATATATATATATATATATATATATATATATATATATATATATATATATATATATATTTTGGCTTAGGCCATGTCGTGCTGATGGAAGTTCCTTTGTTGGTAGCTCTATGTGACTACAGTGATATATCCCAGAGAATTTACCGAAGGTACTCAGAATTTTAACCCCTGGACGAGTATCCCTTAAATCTCTCCAAGGGATATCGCGTAAGGACGTATCTTGACATGTCTCATAGCTATTTACACCCCAAATAGCCTTTCATTACGAGAGGGAATGTGGCAAGAAAAAATAGGAGAGTCTTAGAGAGATAAACACTCGACTCTCCTAATGTACTGTAAAATTGTTCGGGCTTCCGCCGCTATACTCCGCCACCAACCATTCTTTCGTTTGTAGCTTTTGGTGACAGCATTTATTAGTGTTATCTTGTTATTTTCGAGGAATTTCTTTGCTAATGATGGATTCTCCCGCTTCATCAGCATCTGGAAAGTTAAGTAATATCTTCAGATTGTGTAAATGTAGGCTCTTGCTAGTTTTTGCTCTCGATTGATATCGTAATTAACGTAACAAGAGCAGTTGCCAGCCGGATGGTGTCATGGACGCGATCGTTCTTTTGTTCATCTAGTTAGCAAGAACGATATTCCCGGCATTATTCCTTTAATGACTTTAGCTATCTAGAAGTTTAGCTAGGAATTTTTATATTATGTCATTGTTGTCGTGTTTTTGGCCTTTATAAGAGCCTTTCGGGTGCTAGGCTAGTAGCCTAGGCACTTTCACACCTAATGCATGATATAACCTTCCTGGTAAAGTTTTATTGAAGCTTAGGCAATATTTTATACAATTAATATATCACTATTTCTTTTTCCTCTTCCATATAGTATACTAGAGTTACCTAGAACGTTTCTCTAAGCTCTTTAGCTTAATGGCTTTAGTGCTTTAGTATACTTTATATGTCCCCATTACTCTTTTATTGTCTTTAGGGCTAAGATAGTCATCATTGCCCCTTTAAGTCAATACTATCTCTATGAGATATAAGAGTAATTCCCTTTCCCTCTGATTAGCCTAGGCTATCCTCAGTGAATTTGCTGTTACCTATGGTTTGTTAAATTCTCTGGGGCATTTCATTTCTCTCTCCTTTTCTCTGAGCTGGCAACTGAGTTGCTTGTCAGCATTGAGTTTGGAGTTGAGGACGGAACATCAGAGTAAAGTGTGTGTTAGGCATCTAGCTACCTGGATTTATACCGGCAACTGAGTTAGCTTGTCGGTATTCCAGTAGGGCTAGTTGCTGTTCAGGAGGCTAGCCTCCCTAGACCTTGGTGATTATTGTTTCGCAATTTCCGCCTTATGGTCTAGCAGACAGTCCTGTATTAGGGGTTCTTAACTGGAAGATAGGTTTCTTCCCTGTTTCGATTCCTGGTACGAGATTCTGTTCTCTTAGAGTTCGTTTTCGGACGTTCTCTCATTGCCCAACCCAACCTGGGGAATTTAATTCCCCTATTTGAGGTTACTATGAGGACAGAATCCTTCAGGTTAGGTAAGGCCCTAGGGTATTACCTTTCTTATGGACTATTCACCCCTGCCCCGCTATCTCTTTCGTGTCGAATGATCCAACACCCTTATGGCCATGGTCCTACATATGCTCCTATGGACGTCTGTGGACCTGGCTTGAGTTTTTCTGTCCGTAGCTAGTACGCTGCTGGCAGATAACCTTATTTCTTTGAGTGTACCTTAGAGTCCCCCCTTGGACTGCCTTCCATATGCCTTAAGATGAGATATGGTTGAGTGGAAACATGAATTTATTTCCCTCTTCCACTGGCACGCTCTTTCAGGATGTAGACGTCTTAGTTGATCTTTGCCGTCTTCTATCCTTATTTTTTTCTCCTACTATCAATCATGGGCTACGTCAGCAGTTAATTCTGCCGTCAGTTTTGGATGGCTAGGCTAACAGTTCGCTGTTAACCCTTTCCTCGGACATCGTAGGCCGATGCCGCTAGTTAGGTCCTAGGTATGTCTGCCGGAAACTGTGTAGCTTCCCGGCAACTATCCTATGCCTTCCATCCAAATATTAAACAACGCTGGCCTGTCGGCATAAGCTAGCTAGCCCATCATGCTGACGTTGCCTGTGGGACCGGCAGTGTCGGCGAGGCCGACAGTGTCGGCAGGGCCGGCATTGCTGGCAGGCCCGGCAGTGTCGGCAGGCCCGGCAGTGCCGCCGACAACTGCTGTACCAAGGAAAAATTATTATTTTTTCCAGCCTACAAGTGGTTCTTGTACAGTCATTTGTGAGACCATCATATAGAGAGATGATTTTCTTCTATAATAATGGTTTTATCCACTTAATATTATCCACTATATTGAACCTTTTAAGAGGATGTGTCAAGAAGACTCTAAATATTTTAGATATTTCTTCTATTATTATTTAATTTTTTATGAATTTTTTAGTTCAATATGGGGGGGGGGGGCGTCATAGCAAATGGCTGATCGGGAAACACATGTGGGTGACTTTCCTTCTATAGCTTACCCTATCTAAGCTAAATATTATAACTGTTGTTATGTTGAAATCAGAAGATATCACAGAAAACTTATTTGCTTTTCTTTTATTTACAGGAGGAGCATCCTGAGTGCGGGAACAACTTTTGTAAGGTCCGCAGCAAGGACTTCTACGGACATGGCGTGTGTAGGTTTCACGCCCGCTGTTCTATCACCAAAGGGGCTCTCAAGTATTGGGACCCGTAGGTATGTACCGTGTGTGAGAAGTTGGTTAAAGAGGCTTTTGATGAACAAAAGTCTACCGAGTCTAGGGATGCAGCTAGGGCTGCACTGCGTAAATGGGTAAGAGGTTTTCAAAAGAATACCTCGGGCCCATACCTTCTTAATGCTAGGATGAGGGACTGTCTCTTCCCGGAGCACATGATGACGCTATCATCCCCCAGACGAAACCTGCAATACCTTTGGTGTAGATTCAGGTTCAGAAGCCTAAAGAATGTGATGTTGCGGATACTTTGGAAAGTATCCATTTAGACGACAATATGTCTGTCGCCTCTGAGGAGACCGAGAAGAATCTCCTTGTAGAAGAGTTAGACCAGGAGGCAGTTGTCCCTCCTGCTTGTGATGTGGAGAACATCGAAGTAGCTTCGGTTTCTTCGGCTGCGGTGGCTGAGCCGGCACCCTCAACATTTTCACAACCGCCTCATCTGGAGATGATTACTAGTACTCTCCACTCCTTAATGTCAATGGTTTATGACTTACAGAAGAGGTCTACCGAGAAAGAGACCACTTTCCGGACAGAAATTGAGCACTTAGTTTCTTCACGCCTAGCCCTGAAGAAGCTAAACGTTAAGGACCTTCCTGCATTCTCCGACGTTAACCCGTGGAGGTATGCGGAACATATGCCCATGTCAGCAGGCATGATCTTCCTCTCGGAGAAACTGGGTTCCGTTCCAGTGAAGGAGATTGAGTTTTGGCCCAGCAGAGGGGTCTACCCGGACTGTTATGTCCGGCTCAAAAATGAACCGGTAGCCAAAGAAGAGACAGAGCCCAAAGAAGTAATTGTCTTTGAGCTCGTTAAGGCGCAAGCTATGATTACGTCAAACCTAATAGAGAGGGCATTCACTAGCTCAAAGGTGCCAGCTTTGAGCAAGAAATATCCATCATTTATTGCTGACCCTCAACGTGCTTTTCCCTTTATGGATAAAGGGCTTAACCCTGGATAGGTACGGTCCTCGGACACCCTTTTAAGGGTATACTCGGACGCGAACGACCCCGACGCCAAAAAAAATTCTTGAAAAATCAGTTTTTGCAGTAACCTCCTTTTTTCTTTTGCCAAAAAAAACTTCAATGAATGCTTAAAACAACTGTAAAGATAAATACTACTCATCTGCAGAAAAACTATTTATTATAAATATTTTAAAAAATTAAGTAGAAAAAAAAAAGACCTGACATAAAAATTCATAAAAAAAAGTTTATACATATATACACAAATCCTTTTAGGAATTGATTCTTGAATGTTTAGGACACATCTTGATGTATTTTGGATGAAGTCAGACCCATGGAGGTGAAGATCTGAAATGAGAAAAAAAGGGTAACTTTTTTTGGCCAAAAAAAATTGTCCAAATTTCATGAATTTTTTTGGGTACCCAAATGAAATAGGAAGTGGCTAATTTTTTTAGGGAATAAACATATGTTATCCTAAAATAGAAATATGTAAAAAAATCTTCATTATTTTGTAAATTACATTTATATCAGGGGCCATATCTAAAGGTAATTTTTTGAGTACTTGGAAATTTCGTAAAAAAATACATATATTTAATATATAATATGATATTTATGCAGGTAAAACTATACCAAAATATCACAAATTCTATAGGGAACAAGAATATATATAGATAGGGCAGCTTACGCTTCGGATATGTCCACAAAATGGCCACCAACCACACTGACTCAGACTCCCTAATCTGCCACTTGAAATGTAGGAAGGGTATGTCAATTTCAAGGTGTTATTTACTAATCTAATTATTATTGGATATGCATAAAAATTGTATGGTGGGTTGCTGGATAATTGTCGATTATTTTACGACTATAAAATTAAAATTCTGACCCGAAAAAATTTTTTTTAAGGGAAATAAAATCGAAAAAAAAAATGTAAAACAATATTTTAGCTAAAAAAATTTGATGATATTCAATCAAAAAAAAAGTAAACAAAATTTTCCGACAAATAAACATCTAGAGGAATCATTACTCTGTGATAGTTCCTTAGTACGTAGTAATTTTGAAAGAAATGGGAAAAAACGAAAAAATGGCAATCACAGGAAAATCGAACACATACTTATATATACGCCATATCTGGCTAAAAAAAAAAATAGGCATGGGTAGCCAGATCATCTAGAAACACTTTCCAACACTATAAAAATATAAGTTTTGCGACACTACTTGCCAATTCCTTACGGTAACATGACTAAGCAAAAAAATGCAAAACAAATAAAAAGGGGCACTCGCGGAAAAATGCCCAACATTCTAATATACGGCATCTCAGATAAAAAAAAAAAGACATGCACGTGTTAGCCCAACCATCAAGGCACACTTTCTAACACATAAACATGAAAAAAAATCAATAATATACGGCAATTCCTTACTACGTAGTAAATTTTTACAAATATTGAAAAAAAAAACAGAAATTGGCAACCGCAGTTAAATACCCAATATACCAATAACTACGTCGTATCTGACAAAAACAAAATCACACATGGGTAGCCAGATCATCTAGACACACTTTCCAACATTAAAAAAGCAAAAGTTTTACGACACTATTTCGCAATATCTTACGGAAAAATGACTTGGCAAAAAAATTAAAAAAAATTAAAAAGGGACACTCGCGGTAAAATGCCCGACATTCTAATATACGACATCTCAGATAAAAAAAAGACATGCACGTGTTAGCCCAACCATCAAGGCACACTTTCTAACACATAAACATGAAAAAAAAATGAATAATATACGGCAATTCCTTACTACGTAGTAATTTTTACAAATATTGAAAAAAAAACAGAAATTGGTAACCGCAGTTAAATACCCAATATACCAATAACTACGTCGTATCTGACAAAAACAAAGTCATGCATGGGTAGCCAGATCATCTAGACACACTTTCCAACACTAAACAAGCAAAAGTTTTACGACACTATTTGGCAATATCTTACGGAAAAATGACTTGGCAAAAAAATGAAAAAAAATGAAAAAGGGGCACTCGCGGTAAAATGGTCCTCGTGGTGATGAACGACATTTTAACTAAAAAAAAAAACATGCACATGGTAGCCAAACAATCCACCAAGACTTTCCACAACTGATAACCTATACAAGTTGCACCATTCTACGACAATTTCATAATACGTAATAACTTTGATAATTATGCAAACTACCTCAGAAGGGTAAACTCGGACGCGAACGACCCCGACGCGTCTCAGAAATCGGGGAAGGAGTACAGCTACAGCAATGCACATCTGGACACTACTAGAGCGTGTAGGGGAGACACCTCCTGCAGGTCGATCACCCACAAATTCAGTCACAGAGGTGAGTCACGTGAGAAAAACCTGTTTTTTTTTGACGCTCGGGGTCGCAAACGACCCACCGTACCTATCCAGGGTTAAAGTGGCCCTGAAGGCGGCGAGGGCAGGAAATCCCTGTCCCACGCTAGAAGAATGCAAGCCTTTCTCCCTTGCTTTCCCTTCAGATGATAAAGACTGGAAGGACGTTCATGTTACCTTCTCAGTCGGGAAGCTGGAGGCCGATATCGCTGGACGACAGTTCAACGAGGACCTCCCAAAGCTGTCAGAGTTTCTCTTAAGAAGAGAACACGAGACTAAAGAACGCCTGGCTGCGTCTATGTCTCTCCAAACAGGGCTAGAAACTATGACTAGCATTCCCGATACCCCAGACATGTATGTGGTCTTTGCCAAGGCTCACTTGGCTACAGTAACTAAGGACCTGTACAACTTTGTCAGAGCCAGGACGGCTTGTAGAGAGTTCGTGTTTGCTTCCGCGTCCGTAAAACACGAACCCAGGAAGCTCATAGCTTCTAATATCTGGGGAAAAGACCTCTTTCCTAGTGATGTGGTCAAAGAGGTCGTAGATAAGGCTGCCTCGGAGAACAGAAATCTTCTTTTAAGCCAAAGTCTCGAGGATCCATTCGAGATTCCTCTAGACGCCCCTTCAGAGGAAGAGGCTACAAGGGTGGACGTGGCCAAGGAGGTAAATCCTCCAACCAGCACTCAAAGTGAGATGCTGCCAGTAGGAGGGGGACTTCTCCATTTTCAGGATCGGTGGAGCTTCGATCCTTGGCCCACAACCTGATCAAGATGGGACTAGGGTGGAGTTGGAACCCGACTCCACCAAGCTTTCCTCATTTCTTCCAACCTTCAACCCCAGTTTTGGAAGAATATGTTTAAGAATTACTCGACAAGAAAGTAATACAGAAAGCAAAGTCCATCAAGTTTCAAGGAAGGCTATTCTGTGTTCCGAAAAAGGATTCGGAAAAGCTCAAAGTCATTTTGGACTTATCTCCACTCAACAAGTTCTTTGTGAACAACAAGTTCAGAATGCTGACGCTTCAGCACATAAGGACCCTTCTGCCCAAAAGGGCATACACAGTCTCCATAGACATGACGGATGCGTACTGACATGTACCAATCAACCGTCGGGTTTCCCCCTACATAGGGTTCAAGCTCCAGGATAGATATGTCTTCAGAGCTATGCCCTTCGGTTTGAACATCGCACCGAGAATATTTACAAAGCTTGCAAACGCAGATACTCGACAACTACGCCTCAAGGGTGTTCAGGTAATGGCTAACCTGGACGACTGGCTAGTGTGGGCAGCATCCAAGGAGGAATGCGTGCAAGCCTCCATAAAGGTGATCCAGTTCCTAGAGTATCTAGGGTTCAAGATAAACTTGAAAAAGTCTCGGCTGTCTCCAGCTCAAAAGTTCCAGTGGCTGGGAGTTCACTGGAACTTGAACTTAGTCACATTGCCTCTCGTTGCCAATGGCAAAGAGAAAGGAGATAGAAGGGGCCGTCAAAAATCTTCTTCAATCCCGAAGAATATCAAGAAGGCAACAGGAGGGAGTGTTGGGGTCTCTCCAGTTTGCCTCTTTGATGGACCCACTTTTGAGAGCACGACTGAAAGATGCATCAGGGATCTGGAGAAAATTCGCTTATAACGATCGAAGACATCTACTAAGACCACTATCAAGTCGTCTACGATCAATTCTCAAGTCATGGTCGGAAGTGAAGAGCTTAAAAGGAAAAGTACCCTTGCAACCACCCCCTCCTGCAGTCACCGTCCACACGGATGCCTCAAAGGAAGGATGGGGGGGGGGGGGTTATTCTCATCATCGAAAGGTACAGGGAACTTGGTTCCCCCTCTTCAAGTCCTTCCACATCAATTACCTGGAAGACATGGCAGTGTTTCTTTCCCGGAAGAAACTGAAACTTCGCCGCTCTATCCACATTCGTCTGGTTCTAGACAGCGAAGTGGTTATGAGATGCGTAAATCGACAAGGTTCGAGATCGCCTCAGCTATATCATGTGATGCTAGCAATCTTTCATCTGTCCAAGAAGATGAAAAGTCACTTATCAGCAGTCCACCTTCAAGGATTCCACAATGTGACAGTGGACGCTCTATCCGGGTTCAGCCCGATAGAGTCCAAATGGTCCCTAGACGCAGGATCATACTCGTTCATATTGAACAAAGTCCCAGGATTGCAAGTAGATCTCTTCGCAACGAGCGACAACAAGAAGTTGGCCCGGTACGTAGCCCCGTATGAGGATCCTCTAGCGGAAGCTACGGACGCAATGTCCCCGGATTGGAACAGGTGGTCCAGGATTTACCTGTTCCCACCAACCAGCCTTCTGTTGGAAGCACTCGACAAACTGAGATCCTTTCGGGGATGGGCAGCGATAGTGGCCCACAAGTGGCCAGGCAGTGTATGGTTTCCGTTGATAACAGAACTACGCCTGAAGCTGATCCCATTGCCGGAACCAGTTCTGACTCAGCTAGTACAGAAATCGACTGTCTACGCTTCATCAGAGAAACCCTAGAACCTTTATCTCATGTTTTCTCACCCTAGCGGTCAAGAAAAGGTTCGGGATTTCAGCAGACAGTATTAACTTCTTAGAAGAGTACAAGTCAAAGTCAATGAGAAAACAATACGAATCTTCCTGGAAGAAATGGGTGACCTTTGTTAAGGCGAAGAAACATCAAGAGATTTCTACGGATTTCTGATTGTCCTTCTTCATCCATCTTCACTGACAAGGACTAGCGGCTAATACGATTACGACATGCAAATTTGCCTTGGCTAGATCGATTCTTTATGCCTTCCAAGTGGACTTTTCTAATGAAATCTTCAATAAGATTCCGAAAGCCTGTGCTAAACTTCGACCTGCAGCCCCTCCTAAGGCTATTTCATGGTCCTTGGATAAGGTGCTTCATCTGGCTTCAACCTTGAACAATGAAGATTGCTCGCTAAAAAGACTTGACTCAGAAAGTGGTATTTTTATTTGCACTAGCCTCAGGAGCCAGAGCTAGTGAAATAGTGGCCCTCTCGAGGGATGACGGCCACATACAGTTTACACAAAATGGTGAACTAAATCTCTTTCCGGATACGACGTTTCTCGCCAAGAATGAGCTACCCACTAAGAGATGGGTCCCCTGGAGAATCTGCCCTCTGAAGGAAGAAGCATCTCTCTGTCCAGTGGAATGCTTAAAGGTCTATCTTCGTAGAACTTCAGACTTTAGGGAAGGCCAACCTTTTAGGGGAGAGACTTCTGGTTCGACATTATCTTTGAAACAGATAAGGGCGAAAATCACTTACTTTATTCGCAGAGCGGATCCTGATAGTACACCCGCAGGTCATGATCCGAGAAAGGTTACCTCGTCTCTCAATTTTTTCCAAACTATGTCGTTTGATAATCTGCGTGCTTTTACTGGTTGGAAGTTCTCCAGAGTATTTTTCATGCACTATGCGAGGCAACTGCAAGAAATAAAACTTCATGTGGTGGCTGCAGGCTGTGTAATAAAGCCTGTAGTTTGATTACTGCGAAGGACAGTGCACTAATTGGGACTGTTAGTGAAGGGTGTACATGATAGACTTCGGTATATCATGATATTGAATGTCGATATGGACATTGTATACTGTCTTACTCAGTTAAGTGAACTTAAGCATAATATTTGACATGTGTGCCGTCATATTTATGCGTGACGTTTTTTAGTAATAACATTTATTGAAATTTCCTATTTTATAGAGTGGAAATGTTTCTCTGGTAGACGAAACCTATTTATTTTGTCATTACCATTATGCTTTTTACGTCTATGTATAGCATAAAATATATGATTTAATCATAACTTCTGTGTTTCTTGTTAATAAACTATGGAAGGAATCTTTGCGTCTATCTCGCCGTAAGATTATTTGATTATATTCAGAGCATCCTTGATCCTCTTGAGATCTTGAGGGACAAGATCCCTTGTTATGCAAACAGATAAGTTTGGTTGTACTATGTTTGTTACTGTATTATGATTCCTACGTGAGCATAAACTTGTCTGATTGGCAGACTTGGGAGGTACAGTACTGTATTCAGTACCTGATACAAACTACTCTTTACGTATATATGACACAATATACTTCTGTTTGCTAAATTGTTCCTTGAACTCACTATCCTCGGGTTTTTTCCTAGAGTCTATACAGACTTTCCTTGTAGGGGGCAGGAAGAACTGGCACATGACGTGCTCAGTTGATTGATGTATTGCGGTAACATCAAGTGTCTTTGGTCTTTATGTCCAATTAGGTAATAGTCAACTCGAGATAACGGCACGATTAAATCCACAGATACATTAATGCTCTGGTAAACTTCCATCAGCACGACATGGTCTAAGCCCAAAAAACGGATTTTGAGCATAGCGAAAAATATATTTTTTGGTGAAAGAGCCATGTCGTCCTGATGGACCCACCCTCCTTTGGTTGAAGGGTGTTTATCCCTCCCTATGGTACTGTATCTGTAATACAGCCCAAACTATTTTACAGTACATTTGGAGAGTCGAGTGTTTACCTCTCTAAGACTCTCCTATTTTTTCTTGCCACATTCCCTCTCGTAACGAAAAGCTATTTGGGGTGTAAATAGCTATGAGACGTGTCAAGATACGTCCTTACGCGATATCCCTTGGAGAGATTTAAAGGAAACTCGCTCCAGGAGTTAGAATTCTGGGTACCTTCGGTAAATTCTCTGGGATATATCACTGTAGTCACATATAACTTATGAAGCTACCAACGAAGGAACTTCCATCAGGACGACATGGCTCTTTCACCCAAAAATAGATTTTTCGCTACGCTCAAAATCCGTTATATATATATATATATATATATATATATATATATATATATATATATATATATATATATATATATATATATATATATATATGAACGATATGGGCTTATAGGATCCCGCTTTTCCTTCTACGGTTATAGCATAGCTAATGATAATAATGAAAATAATAATAATAATAATAATAATAATAATAATAATAATAATAATAATAATGATATTAATATATATATATATATATATATATATATATATATATATATATATATATATATATATATATATATATATATAGGTATGTGTATATATATATATATATATATATATATATATATATAGGTATGTATATATATATATATATATATATATATATATATATATATATATATATATATATATATATTTATATATATATATATATATATATATATATATATATATATATATATACACATACCTATATATATACACATACCTATATATATATATATATATATATATATATATATATATATATATATATATATATATATATATATATATATATATAGGTATGTGTATAAATATATGGATATATATATATATATATATATATATATATATACATATATATATATATATATATATATATATATATATATATATATATATATATATATATATATATATATGTATATATATATATATATATATATATTATCATTATTATTATTACTATTATTATTATTATTATTTTCATTATTATCATTAGCTATGCTATAACCGTAGAAGGAAAAGCGGGATCCTATAAGCCCATGTCATTCAACAAGTAAAAAATATCATAATCATACATACATATACCAAAGGCTCTTCCCCCAATTTTGGGGGGTAGCCGACATCAACAATGAAACAAAACAAAAAAACTAGACCTCTACTCTCTACGATCCTTCAGTCTAACCAGGGACTCAACCGAGTTCAGCTGGTACTGCTAGGGTGCCACTGCCCATCCTCCCACATTATCCACCACAGATGAAGCTTCATATTGGCGAATCCCATACTGCTGCTTCCTCCGCGGTCATCTAAGGCACCGGAGGAAGCAGCAGGGCCTACCGGAACTGCGTCACAATCGCTCGCCATTCATTCCTATTTCTAGCACGCTCTCTTGCCTCTCTGACATCTATCTTCCTATCACCCAGAGCTTTCTTCACACCATCCATCCACCCAAACCTTGGCCTTCTTCTTGTACTTCTCCCATCAACTCTTGCATTCATCACCTTCTTTTGCAGACAACCATTTTCCATTCTCGCAACATGGCCAAACCACCTCAACACATTCATATCCACTCTAGCCACTAACTCATTTCTTACACCCATTCTCTCCCTCACCACTTCGTTCCTAACCCTATCTACTTGAGATACATTAACCATACTCCTTAGACACTTCATCTCAAACACATTCAATTTCTGTCTCTCCATCACTTTCATTCCCCACAACTCCGATCCCTACATCACAGTTGGTACAATCACTTTCTCATATAGAACTCTCTTTACATTCATGCCCAACCCTCTATTTTTTACTACTCCCTTAACTGACCCCAACACTTTGCAACCTTCATTCACTCTCTGACGTACGTCTGCTTCCACTCCACCATCTGCGGCAACAACAGACCCCAAGTACTTAAACTAATCCACCTCCTCAAATAACTATCCATTCAACATGACATTCAACCTTGCACCACCTTCCCTTCTCGTACATCTCATAACCTTACTCTTACCCACATTAACTCTTAACTTCCTTCTCTCACACACCCTTCCAGATTCTGTCACTACTCGGTCAAGCTTCTCTTCTGTGTCTGCTACCAGTACAGTATCATCCGCAAACAACAACTGATTTACCTCCCATTCATGGTCATTCTCGCCTACCAGTTTTAATCCTCGTCCAAGCACTCGAGCATTCACCTCTCTCACCACTCCATCAACATACAAGTTAAACAACCACGGCGACATCACTCATCCCTGTCTCTCAGCCCCACTCTCACCGGAAAACAATCACTCACTTCATTTCCTATTCTAACACATGCTTTATTACCTTTGTAGAAACTTTTCACTGCTTGCAACAACCTTCCACCAACTCCATATAACCTCATCACATTCCACATTGCTTCCCTATCAACTTATCATATGCTTTCTCCAGATCCATAAACGCAACATACACCTCCTTACCTTTTGCTAAATATTTCTCGCATATCTGCCTAACTGTGAAAATCTGATTCATACAACCCCTGCCTCTTCTAAAACCACCCTGTACTTCCAAGATTGCATTCTCTGTTTTATCCTTAATCCTATTAATCATTACTCTACCATACACTTTTCCAACTACACTCAACAAACTAATACCTCTTGAATTACAACACTCATACACATATCCCTTACCCTTATATAGTGGTACAATACATGCACAAACCCAATCTACTGGTACCATTGACAACACAAAACACATATTAAACAATCTCACCAACCATTCAAGTACAGTCACACCCCCTTCCTTCAACATCTCAGCTTTCACACCATCCATACCAGATACTTTTCCTTCTCTCGTTTCATCTGGTGCTCTCCTCACTTCCTCTATTGTAATATCTCTCTCATTCTCATCTCCCATCACTGGCACCTCAACACCTGGAACAGCAATTATATCTGCCTCCCTATTATCCACAACATTCAGCAAACTTTCTAAATATTCCGCCCACCTTTTCCTTGCCTCCTCTCCTATTAACAACCTTCCATTTCCATCTTTCACTGTCTCTTCAATTCTTGCGCCAGCCTTCCATACTCTCTTCACTTCTTTCCTAAACTTCTTCTTATTCTCTTCATATGACTGACCCAATCCCTGACCCCACCTCAGGTTAGCTGCCCTCTTTGCCTCACGTACCTTGCGCTTTACTTCCACATTTTTCCCTCTATATTTTTCATACTTCTCTATACTATTACTCAGCAGCCATTCTTCAATAGCCCTCTTTTTCTCTTCCACTTTTACCTTCACTCCTTCATTCCACCATTCACTGCCCTTCCACATGCTGCCTCCAACATCCTTCTTGCCACATATATCACTTGCAATCCCAACAAAATTTTCTTTTACTAACTTCCATTCCTCCTCTAAATTACCAGTTTCTCTTACTCTCACCTCGTCATATGCCATTTTCAACCTTTCCTGATATATACTTTTTACCCCCGGTTTTATTAGCTCTTCAACCATCACTAGCTCCCTTTTACATCCACCTACTCTATTCCCCCACTCTTTTGCTACAACTAATTTTCCTTCCACCAAAAAATGATCAGACATACCGTTAGCCATACCCCTAAACACGTGCACGTCTTTCAATCTTCCAAACATTCTTTTAGTTATCAACACATAATCCATTAATGCCCTTTCTACTACTCTTCCATTTGCCACTCTCACCCATGTATACTTATTTTTATCTTTCTTTTTAAAAAAGCTAGCACTTATTACCATCTCTTGTTCAACACACATATCTACCAGTCTCTCACCACTCTCATTTTCACCTGGTACGCCATACTTCCCAATGACACCTTCTACCTCTCAAGCGTCCACTCTAGCATTTAAGTCACCCATGACAACTACATAATTCCTTCTACCCAGTCCTTCTACACACCTAGTTAATTCATTCCAGAACTCATTCCGCTCTTCTTCACTTTTCTCACTACCTGGCCCATACGCACTGACAAACGCCCAACATTCCCTACCCAACCTAACCCTTACCCACATTAACCTAGATGATATCTCCTTCCATTCCACTACTTTACCTGTCATCCATTCACTCAGCAATAAAGCCACACCCTCTCTCGCTCTTCCCCTTTCAATCCCAGACACTCTACCAGACATTTCACCAAACATCACTTCTCCCTTTCCTTTCATCTTTGTCTCACACAAGGCCAACACATCCATCCTTCTACTTCTAAACATACTTCCAATCACACATCTTTTACTCTCTATCGTACTACATCCACGCACATTCAGACACCGCAAAACTAGAGTGTGGGGAGCAGTCACTCTCCCCCCAGCTCCATCATAATGGGTAAAGGGAATAAATAAAAAAATTCGAGATGTAATATTTTAATAACAGTAACAACATTAAAACATATCTTTCATATATAATCTATAAAAGACTTTTGGAAGCCTGTTCAACACAAAAACATTTGCTCAGAGTTTGAATATTTGAAATCCTAGCGATTCAAGTGCCCGATTAGGAAGATCATTCCACAACCTGATTACCGCTTGAAAATAACTTTCATAATACTGTGTGATATTGAGCTTTATGATGGTGAAGGCATGAATCTTAGAATTAATTTTATATCTAGCATTACAAACAGGATGGGACTGTCTAGGAATATTTGGTTGGTCAGAATTTTACAAGTTCTTATGTAATAGATCGACAGCTAGCAGCTATTTATTTACCGGAGATGACCAAACTTCTAGTGGGTATTTTTGGAAATGGTCTACCATAGGTTATTCAAAAGAGGGTATCTTCAAGTTTAGCAGCGGTGGGTGTGGATTTTATTAACCCTTTCTGTCCGAAATGGACTCCTCATTTTTCGGCAAAATATGGGCTTTACGGAAAGTAAATTGGCTGCAGCTCCTCTCACACTGGGCCTAGAATAAAGAACTATATACCAAAATGATGCTTTTGATCAGTAGATTTTTTTCATATCAAACTAAATTAATTAATCTATTATTAGAAGTCATAAGGTCAAGGTCAGCCTTTTGAAATGCTGGATTTGGGTTTTAGTTGTATTTTGGCTAAATAAAAAATAAAAATTAGCTAATGGTTTACTACATATGCCTAAAATATGAAAAAAAAAGAGATACAAATAAAGTTTTTTTGAAGAAGGTGGGATCTTATCCAGCTATATTACTAATATGGACCTCTCTAAAAATCTATTCCCTTTTATTCATCCGAGGAATGGTGGCTCTCAGTGTCACTTTCATCATCATCATCATTATCATCATCATCTTCCTGTATATCAGATTCTTCTACGATTAACTTATCAGGGGTATTTGAGCCAGTGAACCAGACAATCATCAATCTGCAATTCTGGAGTTTCCAGCCATGTTCTTCAGGACCAAATAAGACTGGATTGGCTTCCATTGCATTCCTCCATATGTGTGCATCAAAGTTAGTTCTTAGCAACTTCTGTTTCAACACTCTTTGGCAAGGAGGAAGACAAAATGGGTCTGTAGTTTTGATTTCATCCAATGGAGCAGTTTCCTTCATTGGGGCATACAACTTGCGGAAGAGTTGAAGACTGGCTTCATCAACACTTGCCAGGTTCCGAACTCCATAGACAATGCACAAGTACTCTCCAACTACAGCAGCAACATCTGGATCGATGACATCTGAGTCTCGAAGGTGACTAATTGCTGATGTGAACCCAGGGTTGTTTCTCATTATTTCAAATGGCTTCCACTTTACTTTACTCATAAAAGAGGCTGTGTAATCACAGCCTGTCAGAGTATGGAAGCTTGGCAGAGCATCTCATATAAGTCCAGTCAGTTTGGTTGCAGGATGTGACATATCTATGAAACGCCTGAAATTTCTAGAACTCAAGCCAGCATCCATCCAAATCTGTGCATTAAGAAACCTAGCATGGTAGAGAATGAGCATGAAGACGTCAGTGTCGTTTCTGCAAATGACAGTCACTGTGGCCACATTATGGTTAACAGCAACAAAGTTTGCATGGTACAGTAACCGTGAATCTGCTTCTTCATGCCTGCACTGAAGCTCATGAACCAGGATCCTGTTAACAGCTCCACTTGCTGAAGTGTAAAGGTAGCATTCATGTTATACTGCAAACTAGACCTGATGTCCCTGAAGAGTCGATGCATATCTATCTCATGACCATTCATCCTTCAAGAAGGCCAAAAACTCTGTTTTAAATTGTGATGTGCTCCAAGCCGTGTTGAGATCTGGTGGTCTTTTCTATGATGAGCCAGTGATTATGTAGGTAGTGGGTATCCTACCGAGCAAGTCATGTTTAATGTCCTTAATAGTTGGCCCGTTAGAATATATGTCACAGGCTATGTTTATAATTTCACCAGTGCTACAAACTTGTTTCAAAATGGATATTGCCATCCCCCCATAAGTGGATGGCATGTCAAGCCTACAGAAGAAGAACATAGCATTAATAATATAGGCTTCAGTCCTGTCTGGTATGGCATTCTAGGTTCCCATTGCTTCTATTTTTTCCATTAATGTGCTCTTTGATGTCTAGTCTATATGACCGGTTATATAACCCAATGAGAAGGGAACTGGAGTGAGATGATGGGACAGGACAATACCGAGATCAAGTTCTTTTGTTACTGATAAATACCACAGCCTTCCAAATATGTCTCTGGTGCATTTTGCTTCCTTGATCTGCTTGTCATTTATGGTGAATTTAAATTTTACTGCATCCTGTGTGAAACTCATCCCCTTTTTTCGCTTAACAGCCTGTCCAGGGCGACCACCATCTACCTAACATTCATTAACAAAAACTGGATGCCAGGTAGATCAAGTTTCTCTTGACTGCAGAAGACTGTCTTTCACACCATCCGAGGTAGCTTTGCCAGTGTTTAGGCAATACAGAGTATCGTCATTAACAGTGAATGAATTAAGAGTGTTCTCCACTCTGTGATCGTACTCTTAAGGTCTGTATTGTTAAAGGTTAAAGGTTAAAGGTGTCTGGTTTCAGTTCCAGTTCCATCAGAATAGATGCTCACCAGAACGTCAGCTGGGCAAGCCCAACCCCCCACTGTGGTCCCCTACCACAGCAGTAGCCTCCCCAGTAAACAGCTTAAACTCACGGCCATGGGCGGGGATTGATCTCTTGCCACGCGAATGCGAGGCAAACACGTTGCCACTGTACTAGCTATCTTTGGCTATCTTCGATGGCTTTAGTTCCTGTATTGCATCATCCACCAGTGTGATTTCAGCCATTTCCAGGAGACAACTCACAATAGCTCCCCTAAAAGATCTTGTCACTGTCCACCTCTTACGGTCTGTAACTTTCTCTGTAAATGCAGCAATACCCTTTTGCCTGGATGTGGCATCCCTACTCACAGTTTGCTCTAAGGTATTATCAACTGCACTTACGGAAAAGGTATTCCTAGTTCTCCGCACAGAGAGTGCACCTTCTCCAAAACTTGACTTCATTCCGGGATGTGTCATTTCTATATTGAGCAGATTGAGGTGATACAATGACATCCAACGGGCATAGTTTGGTAAGTGACAAGGACACAGGCAATTCAGGTGCAAACTTAGAAATTTCAAGGATGTTAGAACGCAATGTATAGGCTGCTTCAGTCACAATATTCCCCTCTGAACTGCTAAATTTTGAAGCTGTTTAAAGTGCCAATTTTTTATTTGCCTTACTAGAATACACTACCAAACCTTTCCTACTTAAACAATCTGTTTTGACTACCACAAAAAATTTCCACAATTTTATCCCCTAAAGTTGAGACTTTGTGAGGTACAATCTCAACTTAAGATATTTGCTCTAGAAATCTAAGATGAAGCCGATGTAATAAAACAAGGTATTCAAACCGATATTTGTCAATGATTGAGGATTAAATTTTTTGGAATATACTTGTTAAAGCAATACAGTTTGCATTGTCACTATCAGGAGACACTGTTCTCTTTAATGTGTCCCTCTTTTGATTCAGGTATGCTCATTTACTTTCATTATGATATTTCGCCTCTTTGCTATGAAACCCAATGTCACCTATCATCACAAGCATTTCACTGTCATTTAGAGCACAAGCAGCTTCTTTGATATTTTTTTTTTTCAACAGATTCACATTCACATGTAGCGAGTGTTTGTTCCTTTCCCCGAATTTTCTCTCGAGTTTTTTTGCAGAATAAGCAGATATTTGTTAAAACCTATGATGTCGAAACAACAAGCTTAGTCCATTGGCTACGAAGGTAAGGACAGTTATCTTTTGTTTGCTGTGGATTACCAGTCCCATTAGACATTGTGAGGGCTGCAGTGTTAACAGCAACATCAACCTGAAAAATGTTAATTCTTATAGTTCAATTTTTGGACTCTACTTTTTTGTAAACAACCATTTACTTAAATAAAAAAAAATGGATTTGTGTAAGGAGTTGTGAATCAACACTTTTGAAATTACACATATGAACTGAATTGATTATTTGTCTCTCACTGTCGGAAATATGCATAAAATTTCCTCAATGATTTTGATATACATAATAGGTCCATGCACATACGTCATTACTGCAAATGAAGCAGTTGATAAGGGTAAAGAAATCCATGCATTAAAATACCATATGACCTAGACGAGAGCTTATAGCCATTAGTGGCATACTATTTACTGCGGCAGGGTGGTGTTCATTACATTTATTAAAGAATAAATGTTTTTATAATGTTTTAAAGACAAAAAAGGTGCACACACAGTCAATAACATAGATCCCATTAGCATAGGTGATTCAACTATCAACTAAATTTGAAACGGTTTGACGAAAGAATTTCACAAAAAACATTTAATAGTGACTTTTGTCATATCAGTCATATTGGTGGAATAGATCCTATCTTCTTCAAAAAACTCTATTTATGTCTCTTCTATATATTCTATTCATATTTAGTAAACCTCGGGCAAATGTTGATGTCCTATTTAGCCAAAATACAGTGAAAATACAAATCTGGCATTTCCAAGGGCTGACCTCGACCTTTTGACCCCTGGTGACCCCCAATAATCATTTAATTAATGTTTGATATGAAATACATCTACAGATCAATAGCATCTTTTTGGTATTTAGTTATTTATTCTAGGTACAGTGTGAGAGGAGCTGCAGCCAATTTGCTTCCCCCTACCCCCATATTTTGCCAAAAAATTAAAAGTCCGTTATTGGACAAGAGGAAATCCACACCCACCCCTACCAAACTTAAATATATCCTTTTTTGGATGTCCTAGGGTAGACCCTTTCCAAAAATGCCCACTAGAATTTTGGTTATTTCCGGTAAATAAATGGCTACTAGGTTTAGAACTCTAATGTGCATAACAAGCTAACTGAACGACGGTGCAAGAGATGATTGTCTAGAAGAGAAAAAGATTTTTTTTAGGCCGTTATTTACTTTCCAACATATTAAGATGAGAATCAGCAACTGAAGACCAAACAGAACAAAACACAAAACAAGGTTGGATAAATCAAATTTAAACATTTCTTCAGAATATTTTGATCGCCGAAAATCTTACAAGACGTTTTCAGGAAGCCAATTATTTGTGTAATTTTAGAAAAGAAGGACATAACGTCTTCCTTGAAAGTAAATTTGCCGTGGAGAATTATACCTAATATTTTAAAAGTCATGCAGAGTTCAATACACATAAGAAAAGCTGAGATTCAGATGTTGAAGAACCAATGACCTCGATCTACTTCCAATCATTTGTTGAGAATTCTTAGGAATCAGCTTCATACATCATAATCTGGAATCTATATTAAAGCATTCAGCAACTAGAGGACTAGATTCATGAGATGAAATGGATGCAAAGAGAGTAGCATCATCTGCATATGCAAAAAGCTAGATTTCAAGGCCAAACCACACTTGTATAGAGTATCTATCACTTAAAAATTCACAAAGGAAGCTAAATAATTACCAGCACTCTCCCAACTATTTTAGTCGGAAAAGATCCTCATAATTAACACAATCAAATGAAGCACTAATATAAAGGAAAATCATATGAACATCCTGACCAGAATTAAGGGATTTCTTTACAGCAGTGGGGATTGTAAGAAGGGCTTCAAATTCTCCAGGGACTTTATGAAAGCTAAATGGCAAAGTAGGGAACAGATGAACAACTTAAGCAAATGTATTTAGACATTTTGACAAAACTATTTCGAAAACTTTAGATGATCTGGGAGTTATTGAAATTTGGTGGTATTCAGAAGAAGTTGAGCTACCGCAGACGCATTTCCATTACAGAGCAACATTACCAATTTGACAATAAGTGCTAAAATAACACTTTTCTTGTAAACCTGCGAAAAATACCAAACCTTAGAAGTTAAGAAATCATCAGTCTTTATAAGAATATGAATATATATATATATATATATATATATATATATATATATATATATATATATATATATATATATATATATATATATATGCATATATATATATATGTATATATATATATATATATATATATATATATATATATATATATGCATATATATATGTATATATATATATATATATATATATATATATATATATATATATATATATGCATATATATATATATATATATATATATATATATATATAAATATATATATATATATATATATATATATATATAATTATATATATATGTATATGTTTACATATATGTATATAAATATATATACATATATATATATATATATATATATATATATATATATATATATATATATATATATATATATATATATATATATATATATATATATATATATATATATATATAATTTCTCCTTATTCTGATTACTAACAAACACATCAGCCAAAAGGGTTCCATCTTTTCATTAAGACAGTGAGTGACTGAGCGATCTAGTTTAGTAAAGGAGGAATAGTTTTGTCTGTACCTGATAGTGGAGCATTAATTGTAACTCGCACTTATTTTTGTGGGTTGTACCAGAAAGGGTATCCTTTATGGTTATGTTGTATTCTTTTTCAGTTGAAGCATAAACTTTCTGAGAAAAAGCTGAAAGCTGAGTATAGTTAGTTCAAGTTAAGTCTGGTCTGTTACACTTTTAAATATAATAGCCCTCAAGCCTGTGTACATTAGTAAGTGTACCTTTATCTTTGAACCGCGGTTTTTCTTTCACTCGGTACCTTAGAACATGAAAAGAGATACGACTATCAATTATGCTGCCCAGATTTTCAATTCAAAGCAACAGTAGATTCAATATTATTAACCAATTATGACCCATTCAAGACAACATGATCACTCAAAATCTCATACTTGTCTTCTTGGGATTTTATCTAAATCTTACACGAATATGACATATCAAGGACTGGTGTTTAAGTCTTCACTGTTAATATAATCAGCGGTTCATCAGATGCCCAACTGGTGACCAAATCTTACTTGTTATAACGCCAGGGGAGTCGGTGTATACGAGGTCCAAGCAGTTACTCGACCTGTGATTAGCTTCACTCATGATTTGCTAACAGCCTGATTCAGATGTAATGTCCAAATCTGATTAGCAATTTCGATCAGTAAGAGAAACACGATTTAACCACTCCCTATGATATGCATAAAAACCACCAACAAAAACAAAAGAGGTCTTTTTATCATCTTTTTGTATCTTAGCCCTAATGGTAAGCACACAATCGAAGATTACATCAACCATATCTAGATTCCGGTAGATGGAACTCAAGTAATAGTTGTTATGCCTGCCACAAAATTTTATTACCTAAATTTCACGATATCCACATTCATAGCAAGACTTACGGGATGCAAGGTACTCAGTCTTTATATACACCACCATTTTCCTTAAACTATGAATGGCATCCCGTTATTGGTATCTTAAAACCAGTTAAAAGGAGTTCAAATGACAGCCTTCAATTAGAAACTAAAGTTTATGACCACTAAAGATTATCAGAACGTCTTACACGCAACTGAAAGTTCTTGAATATTTACATGCAGAACAAAAATATTGTAATACTATAAACGGAAACTGAATATATCTAGGATTTACTGGTCTGAATATCGCTCAATTTCTCTGGATAGGATAAAAATCTATGGGCATAAAAAGATTCTTCATAATAAAATACTAAATTAACAATAATTATAAAAAGGAACATAAATATATACAAAGTGATTTGTAAAACCTAGAGAATATAGATAAACTAATCGGAAAAACTGATCAACATGGCGAAGTCAACAAACCAAGCAAGATTAAGTTCCCTCCAGGATAGCCACTCCAACTGAAGGAAGGATAGTATTAAGGGTGTTTTTAGAAGGAAAAAAAAGGATAAGGAAAAGACAACCTCTTGATAAACCACCAGGAATCCTTTTTCTTTCTATTAAGCCTGCCCGATACATCATTCAAAAAAGAAGAAAAATAAGATAAATATATATATATATATATATATATATATATATATATATATATATATATATATATATATATATATATATATATATATATGTCATTGTTTGTATAATCAAGTGTTTCACTCTATGTTACGAGAATGCTGAAGAGTTGTGATTTTGTTGATGACATAACATTACTGTAAAAATGGTTTTCGATAGGACACAAAAATCACGTCATTCTTCAGCAAAATAAATTTCTTTCTTTCATCTTATTGTATATTTGGTTTTCCGAAGTATGATCTAGAAATGAAATTTTTTTTTATTCATTACTCTAAGTACGTTCTTAAGCTAATGAAATATAAAAAAGAAACTATTTGATTTCAAGAGCTGATCCTATTTGTGTTACAAAAGCAAAAAAAAAAAAAAAGAAAAACATTTAACTTTGAATAATAAAAGAAATGCTACTCAAAATGATAATGTTTACAAACAATATTGATATTTCTATTATAATTGATATCATTCAATAAAGTAAAAGTGCTACGGAGAGAGAGAGAGAGAGAGAGAGAGAGAGAGAGAGAGAGAGAGAGAGAGAGAGAGAGAGAGAGAGAGATCTATGGTATATGAAGATATAATTTTGTCAAATAACATCTTTGAAAGAGGTGGCATGTCTGAAAAACATCAATTCAAGTGTTCGAATTCTTCTCAAGAACCACCAGATATATGAAAGATCTTAGGTTACCACCCATGATTTTGTATATTTCTTATCTTGAATAAAATTCATTACCTAATATTATTATAATCAAGTAAAGAAATACAAGGGAAATTTCCCGTCATTTTGATAGCTAAACCTACTTCTTTGTAAGAAGCTGAAATAGCTATGAATTGAGGTAGTGTCTGTGGTATAAAAACTGCTCATAAAATTATTAATGAGATAGCTACTGTGAAAAAGACGAAGAAGCATGTAACAATCAACTAGACAAAGGGAACGGTTATAGCATCAGAGGATGCAGAAAGTTAGCGTTGGATTGAGCACTTTGGTGAGGTCATGTATAGGGCACATGAAGGGAATATTTTGATTGATATAGCGTAAGGTGAGGACGACCTAGATTTGCCCATGAATGAATTCGGTGTGTTTCAAATCAAACCTATCACTGAAAACTCAAGAGATGGAAATCCCCAGGATACGATTGAATTACTGCTGATGTGATATTGGCTGAAAATGAAGTGACTCCCAGAATACTTATAAGATTGTTTTGTAGAATGTGGCATGGAGATGCAAAACCTGATGTTTGGGAGGTAAGAGTGTTAGTTAAAATCGCAAAAAAGGGAGATGTCATGGATTGCAATATTTACAAAAAACTCACACTCACTACAGTTGTCATGAAATTATGTAGAATGCTTACTCTAATGAGACTAGAGTAAAAGATTGATGAAAAACTGACTTAAACCAGCAGGATTTGGAAAATGTAGAAGTTGTACTGACCAAATTTGAATATTGAAATCCACTTTAAATGGCATTTGTCGACTATTAAAAAGCTTTTGATAATACGCACCAGCCAAAATTGTGGAGAGTCCTGCATTATTATGAAGTTCCTCTTAAATATGTGAACTGGACTGAGTCTGTTGTTGAGCATAGTAAGTGCAAAATTAATTTTAGTGTAGTCCTATCAAATGAATTTCCAATGAACAGTGGAGTACTCCAAGGGGATGTGTTGTCACCTATACTGTTCATCCCTCACATGAATTTTATAATGCTTAGAACACTTGGAGATGGTAAAAAAAGGATTAGACTGGATTGGTAACAGGAAATTAGCTAACCTAGGGTATGCTGATGACGCCGTCCTTATCAGCAGAAATTCACGGGGCTTGCAATGCTTGCTTACCCGAATGTCTGAAACATCACATGAGATTTGGCTCAAGATAGATGAAGGAAAGACACAGATGATGAGAGCGGAATATTAAATAGTGATGACATATCAATAGAAGGAGATAGTCTTAACTAAGAGGAATCATTTGAATATTTAGAAACTATCATCTATAATACATGATCTTAAGAATTGGAGTTTAATGAAAGATTTAAAACGAAGAAAATAGATAATGGCTAGGTTAAGTAAAATATGGAAATCAATTTGCCTGTAATTACATAAAAAAGATCAGGCTATATATAAGTTTAGTGAGATTGGTCTTAATGCATGGATATGAGTCGTGGTTAGAAGCAGAATCCAACAGATATGTAATTATAAGCGAGATTTCTTGAGTGCCATATGCAGGAAATGTTCAATTTTTATTTTCACGTGGAAAGGCTGAGATTTGATTTTTTTTCGTATTTGAAAGATCTCTTTTAATGTTGTTACTGTTCTTGAAAAATATTATTCAGATTGTTCAATATTTCTCTTATAGCTTTTTTGTTTTTCTTTTTTTTTCTCACTTGGCTAATTTTCCTTTGTTGGAACTCTTGGTATTATAGCATCCTACTTTTCCAATTATGGTTGTAGCTTAGCTAATAATAATAATAATAATAATAATAATAATAATAATAATAATAATAATAATAATAATAATGATAATAATAATAACTACTGGAACCTATGTAAATTACACGAAATCATATTTTCAATACTAATTATCTTTTTCCTAATCTATACATGTTTGAATAACATGTGATAAGATTTGACTTGTATATTTACTTTAAAAAATAAGCAATGCATGAAACAATTTACAAAAATTCTTTATATAGAATATTTCTTGTAAAGTTAGTTCCTCTTCTCTGGCCACGAGTAGAATTATCCTGAGGACAAAATTTCACTCTTACACTGTTCATAGACCTTGCTCTTGAGAAGGCTGCATAAAGACATCCATGAGTAAAGCAAGGTTGTGGTAGGTAGATCCCAACCTTATCGATAGTCTATGCTTGAGCTTTAGTAATGGTCTTTGAATATGATAGGCGGACGGAAAATTGAGTAATGTCTAGGAAGATTTGAAGCAAAGGTTGATCAGAATTATGAGAAATCTATTACAATAAGAACCGATTAGTCATTAAACGAAAATGCCCGAGATTAATTTCATAACATAGGTTATGGTGAGTGATAGAACTAAATTTTTTGTCTAATATCTAAAAAAAAGTCAGGGGCTAGCGAGAAAACTGGGAAAACTATATAAAATGTGCTTTAGTGTAGTAATCAATGTCTAATGTGAATTTTTAAGAGTATACTATGAAATTATTTCCGTTTTCTTTAAAGCTCGACACACGTGTATACTGTAAAATTATTCCCGTTATCTTTAAATCGTGACACAAAATGAATAACACAAATGCTATCTTATTAATATATAGATAAAAATAATAATAATAAT
>NC_090741.1:133529568-133534568 GCF_036898095.1 Palaemon carinicauda | reverse complement strand
ACTATCTTGGCATATGTCCATTACTACTCAAACCAAGGCAACAAAGTTAAGAAATCTGTATTTACTTCTATGTTTTTAAGAGCATTTCGAGTCTGCAGCCCTGAATATATTGATGACGAAATAAATGGGATTAGAGCAAAAGGTAAAAAACTAAAGTATCCTGAAATTGTGTTAGATGATGCCCTAAGAACAGCAAAAAAGACTTTTTTCGGTAATGATAACAGAAAAACCTACAACTCACAAAATTTACTTGTACTACCTTATTGTAATTCTTTTAAAGAAATTCCCCAACTGTTGAAAAACTTCAATGTAAATGTAGCATTTAAGAGTAAAAATACCATAAAAACAGCCCTAATAAAGAATTCTCCTGACATCACCAAGGGATGTGTATATCGTATTCCATGCAATGCTTGTGAAAAATACTATATTGGTCAAACTGGTAAAGCCCTAGAAAAGAGAATTGAACAACATAAGAAAAGTGTCAGGTATGCTCAAGATAATACTGCACTCTTTGCTCACGTTAGAGATAAAAATCACCCTATTAATTGGTCAGGTGCAAAGAAATTGGTTCATTCGAATAACTTAGTGGAAAGAAACATCATAGAGTCCAGTTTCATAAAAGAAACCTTTGAAAACTACTTGAATATTGGTCATGGAATGTATAAACTCGACGCCTTTATATGTAAAGAGATTTGTAAGCTATATAAAAAAACATTAACCACTTAATGTAGAATTGAATGTATTGTGAATAATTAACGTCGCTGTGAAATTAATATTTAGACCTAAGCTACCATTCATTAAAGGGTACAATTATTTTATATAGTATGCATAAGTATATTGGTACTATATAGTGTTATGCTAGATATAAGTATTGATATAAACATGATTATATGTTTATGATATTAATGTTGTATGTATATAAATGTATATATACATATGTATGTATGTATATGTATGTATGTGTATATGTATGTATGTGTATATGTATGTATGTGTATATTTATGTATGTATATATATATGTATGTGTGTATATATATGTATATATGTATATGTATGTGTATATGTATGTAAATATATATGTATGTATGTGTATGTTTTGCTTATTTATTTATATAGATAAGGTTACCGTGTTTTCATATGAATAAATTGTACTGGAAAAAAAAAAATAAGAATTTACCCGCCACTAGAAATGACCCTTTTTGGCAGGTGTCTCATGAGGTTGGGGACTCCGCCCACTTAACACCTGACCCAAGCCCAGGTAGCTGGTAAAGGAGTGTCATTGTTCTCTAAATCTCTATATGTTTGTTCGTACGTTTGCTTTCCATATAAAATGTAAAGAAACCTCTCTCAATAAATCAGTCCTCCGAAGAAGTATCACGAAACTACTCAGGACTTAAGCGTATATTTCGTATTTTCATTTTCCCTGTGGTTCTTCTGCCTCTGAGCATCACGTTTTCCTGTGATTTTTACGCATATATATATATATATATATATATATATATATATATATATATATATATATATATATATATATATATATATATATATATATATATATATATATATATATATATATATATATATATATATATATACTGTATATATATATATATATATATATATATATATATATATATATATATATATATATTTATATGTATAATATATATATATATATATATATATATATATATATATATATATATACATATATATATATATATATATATATATATATATATATATATATATATATATATATATATATGTATATATATATTTATATATATATATATATATATATATATATATATATATATATATATATATATATATATATATATATATATATATAACCATGAACATATATATATAAGCATGAACATATATATATATATATATATATATATATATATATATATATATATATATATATATATATATATATATACATATTTATATATATATATATATATATATATATATATATATATATATATATATATATATATATATATATACATAATCATCATCATCTTCAACATTATATTTCCTACTACGCCTATTGAGGCAGAGGTCCTCGGTTAGATTTTGACAGTCCTATCTATATAAAGCTTTTAAGTCAATAATTTTCCATTAACCATTTCCTACTTCAAGTTTCATTGCCCTTAGCCATATAGCCCTTTGTTTTCAAACTCTTTTAATGCCACCTTGAGCCAAGCATAATGTTTGGGGAACTAATATCTTTTTGGGAGTGTGAAGAACATGCCTAAACAATATCCATCTACCCCTTTTCATGATATCACCAACATACTGTATACCACTCGAGTAATATATATATATATATATATATATATATATATATATATATATATATATATATATATATATATGTATATATATATAGATATATATATATATATATATATATATATATATATATATATATATGTATATATATATAGATATATATATATATATATATATATATATATATATATATATATATATATATATATATATATATATATATATTTCTAATCCTTCCCTGTCCTTTAATTCCTAATATTATAATGAGGGCTTTGTTTTTGGTCATACCATGACATATAATCATATAATAACACTAATCTCAATAAACTGAAATATAATCTTACTTTTATACGTAATTTCAGGCTATTTGATTTCTAATTTATACTTTACCTAGCCATTGTCTAATATGCTTTTTTCAATCTTTCACTAACTATAAATCTAGAGACATTCCATTAAAGATTAGAGTTTCTAAATACTTAAATGATTTCACCCTATTAATCTTCTATCCTTTCAGTGATGTTTCATATTCCATTGCATACTCCATTCTCATCATCTATGTCTTTCTTTTATTTATATTCAGCCCCACCTCCTGTAATAGTTCTTGCCTTTTTCTAATCATGCATTGCAAATCCTTTGGTGTTCTGCTAATAGAACAGCATCCTAAGAAACTCTTGGTCTGCTAATCTCCTATTACTAATCCAATCCAATCCTTCTCTACCATCTCCAACTGTTTTACGCACTACAAAATCCATCTGGATGATAAACAACAGAGGTGACAACACATTCCATTGGAGTACTCTGCTTTTAACGGGAAATTCTTTTAATAGGACTCCACTATCATTAACTTTGCACTTGCTATGGTCATGAACAAATTTAATCAATTTTACAAATTCAAGAGGAATTCCATAATAACCCAGAACTCTCCACAAAATTAGCCGGTACGCACTATCAAACGCTTTTCCACCAATACCATCAAAAGTTCATTGCCGTACAAAATGTCTCAAAATGAGAATCTGGTCAGTAGAACTTTTACATTTTCAAGATCCTGCTTGTCCATATCTCAGGTTTCCATCAATCTTTCTCTCCAGTCTCTTTAGAATAAGCATATTATATATTTTCATAACAAGTGACGTAAGTATGATTCCTCTGTAATTATTGCAATTGGTCAGGTCTCCGTTTTTCCCATTTTCACCAGCACTCCTAGCTCGGATTCATCATGTTTTGCCTCTTCATGTCACATTCTACAAAATAATCTTGTAAGTATTCCAGGGTTCCCTTCCTTTTCAGCCAGTATCATTTCAGTTGTTAGTCCTTTGTATCCAGAAGCTTTCCATTTCCGGTATGTCAATCAAATTATTCCTTGCGTATCTTTTATTCATAACCTCTCTAGAATTATCCATCTAACGTTATCTTTCTCCATCTTATGTATTATAATAGATACATCTATCTTTTCGATGAGTATATGCTTCTTCTACTTAACCGGTAGAGATTTCATTTCTAATTCTATGAGCAACTCTTACATCATAGCCACTCCCTGAACTCCTAGCTTTGACAGCCTCATCTGATTTAATTTTCAAATATTCTTTTTAATCATTCCTAACTTTTTTTACACTCACTATCAATACTGGAATACTTAGCATGATTCAACTTGGAATTTTAAATCAAAGCAGTGCAATGTGATTATTATAGTTTGCTATGCACCAACTAAAAATTTCCATGGAGAAAAAGAGGAATACTATCAAGAACTGCAGAGTATTATAGATGAGATCCAATAAAGATATATGAAAATCATGACTAAACACTTCAAGGCTAAAGCTGGAAGAATTAATCAAGGGGTAGAGAATGTCATGGATGTCAAGGAGCTTGGCGAAGTTGCAAATGAAAATGGTTAAGTTTTTGTTCAGCAAACAATGCCATTGCCATTGGAGGTACTCTTTTTCAACAAAGCACCATTCAAAATTATACATGGACTCCACCATGTGGTGATTACAAAATTCAAATAGATCAAATTGTCATAAATAAAGAGAGAAGAAGGACTCTAAAATATATAAGGAGCTTTAGAGGGGCAGATATCGGTAGTGATCACCAGCTTCTCATTGCCACACTGAAATTAAAATTTAAAGCCCCCAAAAGAAAGATGGATAGAATACCTAGGATTGATAAAACTAATCTTTTTGGAAAAAGAACACATAGAAACATTTGAAATTGAATGTAGGAGTCGATTTGCAGTCTTAGAGACTTTAAGAGACGAAAAACCGACAATTAATGAAGAAAGGTTTGATATTAAGAACATATATCAGTCAGATGACAGTGAAGTCTTGGGACACGCAGTTATAAGGAGAAAGTCATGGATATCAAATGATACTTGCGATACCATAAAGAAGAGACAAACACAGATTTTGATTGCTGAAAGTTACCCATGAAGTGATGAAAATTACAAGGTAGAGTATGCTAAATATTCCAGTATTGATATTGAGGTCAAAATAAAAGCCAGGAATGACTGGAGAGAATATACAGACAGTAAATCAGATGAAGCTGACAAAGCTAATTCAGGAACTGGCTATGATGTAAGAATTGCTAAGAAGAAGAAGCATATACCCATCAAAAAGAGAGATGGAACTGTTATAGCAAAAGATGAAGAAAGACAAATTTGGATGGAACAATTTAGTGAAGTTAAGAATAGGAGATA
>NC_090741.1:133517068-133524568 GCF_036898095.1 Palaemon carinicauda | reverse complement strand
TATATATATATATATATATGTATATATATATATATATATATATATATATATATATATATATATATATACATATATATATATATATACATATATATATATATATATATATATATATATATATATATATATATATATATATATATATATATATATATATATATATATGTATATTCTTATGAAGCTAGTCTAGTGTAGAGTAAATAATCTATAATATACTTTATTCATATATTTAATTTGTGTATTTGATATGAATTGTCAGCTCTTAAGAGGAGTTTCTCTGATGTAGATATAAGTTTGGTCTGTAAATTACATAATACTTTTATCGTTTATTTCATTGTATTATTCATTAAAATCAGTATATTAAATTTCATGTTATTTTAAAGAACTAGCTTTTTATTCCACATTTTGTTACAAAGTCTTAGGTAAATTGTATAAGATATGAATATGGGCTTGTGTAATTTTTTTTCCTTATTTTCATGAGGTATTGCATCATGTTTTTGGGAAAATAATCAATCCTTATATTTGCCCCGTGTTTTGGAAGGTTTTCTAGAACTCTAGCAATAGATTTTACCTTTCTTTTATTTCCGTGGATCAAGATGGGCGGAGCTATTGGAGAGAGGGTCGTCTCACTGATGCGTTGGTATACGTACAAGAGTTGCCTGAAATCTAGGTTCATCTTTCTTAATTTTTATCTAGTTGATAACTCTGGTTTACCTATTTGGCCAACTCCAAAGCTTCCAGACCTCGGACCAAGAATAATCGAGAAGTTGCTAAGTTCATATATAGGTGCCACAGGGCTGCATAGCAGCAGAAGAGAAAAAGTCTTGTGAAAGAGCCAAATATCCCTCTCTCTCAAAGTGCCTATAGTGTGTCCTCTCCAAAGTGATTAGGTTTAATTACGCTATATATTGTGTGTAAAGTGCTGAAACGTTACGGAAAATGTTAAAGGTGATTTTAAATTTATTGTGTTGCAGTGGGTGTTGGCATTGTGTAAATATTTGTAACTGTCCTAGCAAGATTCATGAAAATACATGAAGTTAGTAAGTTTATCAGTTACTTTTTTATAAGTTCTTTAATAATTTAAGCATTAGAGTTTAATTATTTATTTTTTCTTAGTCTAAGGTTTTATTCAGATTTAATTTCAAGTCAAGTTATTATATAGTTTTCTGAGCGCATCTTTTGTGTTCTCATCTAAGTTTTGTTTAGACTTAATATTTTGAGTGATTTAATATTCAAACACCAGTATTTTCACAGTACTCTCTCGTATCCTAGTTAAAAAATCAAAGTTAGAAGTGTTTTGAATAATTCTTAAGAATAAATATCCAGTTTGGTTTTGAGTGTACTTAAGAGACCTTTGTATATTCAATGTTATTAAGTATTTCTGTCTGGGAGTTATATTACTGTCTCAGAGCTCGTGCAATAAAATTTTCAAGTGTAATAGATATAAATTAAAAAACAAAAAGGTGAGTTTGGAACTCAAGAGTGTTATTCAGCCTGTCAGCCGTAATATATGTAATATTATATTTTGGTTCCCAGACCACCGGACTATAATCTAGTGTATATTTCTGGTTCCCAGACCCTTGGGATCGAGGGATTCTATTTTATAAAACTGTTGATAACAGGGCCATGTTTTCATTGAAGTCTTGAACAATTTAATGTTGATAGGATTTTTTATATTGTTAGGATATATTTTTTGGAGAATTTTTTTTTTCTTTTCTTTTTATTTCGGTAAACTACAAGATGGCCCAGTTTATTATCCATTAGTTTTTATATAACCCGAAGGTTCAGGATTTCTCAAAAGCTAATGTAACTAAAGATCCGTGGCTCTATTTCAATGGCATGTGACAGCCATGCAGCGAGTTGAATTATTAAAGACCAAACAATGTATCTAGCCTTTGAAGCGTTGATAAACTCATGGAAACTGTTTTAACAAGGTACTGTTTCAGCTCGTGAACTGTTAGAGGAGGCTGAAGAAGATTTTATAGTGAAGCTAGAACCAGTTGACCCACAAACTGAAGAAATGAAAGCAGAGAGGGATGTTGAGGCTGAGATTTGACGAATTGCAGCGGAAGAAAATTTGATCAAGTTAAAGATGATGTAAAGTGAGAGGGAAAAGGTAGCAAGACAAGAAGAAGAGAGAAGAAGCACATTGTGCAAAGGAAATGGAAGCAAGAGGAGAAGAAAAAAGGGGAGAAATGGGACATGCGAAGGAAATGGAAGCAAGGCCAGAAGAAAGAGAGGCAGAATGAGAAGAAAAAGAATAGGAAGAAGCCAGAGAAGTTGCAAGACATGCGGGGAAAATGAAAAAAAAGAAACAGGGAAAGAAAATAGCATGACATAAGAGGGAGTTTGAGCTGTTCATTGCTTGTGCACAGTCGGCAACGCAGACCGAGGCACTGCCTACTATGCACGATCACATCTTTAGTGTGTCGAATGCTCAAAATTTAATTCCAAAGCTCACAAAAGAGGCTCCAGACGAGTTCTTTGATCATTTTGAAACTGCCGCATCGATGATGGAATGGCCAGAAGATATATGATCTGTTATTGAAGAGTGTATTGATGGGAAAGGCTGCAGTGCTTAATTGTCCTTATCTCAGGACCAGAGGAATGAATATCAAAAAGTGAAGAGGAGTAAGATGCAAGTGTATCAGATGAACACGGAATATAATAATGAGAGGCTCAAAAGTTTGAGGAAGGAGGAAAAAAATACTTTCCTGGATTACACTTATAAGGTACGACGATGATTTAAGAGATGGTCACAGGATAACGAGAGGGAGAATGCTGATTTAGAAGAGTTGATAATATTAGAAAACTATCTAGGAGGAATTTTTGCACATATTAGAACAAGCTTGATAGAGAGAGTTGTGAAGAAACTTGATAAAGGTTAGGAGCAATAGATGGGAGTGAGAGAACCTCGGTCAAGATATTGAAGGACACAGGTTACAACCATAGTGTGGTGATACAGGGGGAGTATACTCATTGGTGGAACAGTCTCTCACGAGAGACTCGGCTATTTTGAAGGGAATAGGAGGTGAAGAGGTTACTCCTATTTTCCTTTTTACGAGTTGGTGACAGATAATTTTAACTTTGCAGTAAATGATTCATTGTCTGTTGAAGGAGTAGACGTCCTGTTGGGTAATAAGGTTTCTGGAGTGTGGTCTGTGCCTTGTCCCATTGTAACGGAGAAACCATTGAAGTATAGTCCTATAACTAAACTCGAGAAAGACTACCCAAATCTGTTTCATAGTTGCGTGACGACTAGGAGTATGACGAAGGAAGTGGCTGCTGAAGAAGAAAAAGAAATCAAAACAGCGATGAATTTGGAGGATTGGTTTTCCAAAGAGGAGGTTTCCCTTGATGATACACAAGAAGAGAACTCCAGGATTGCGACAGAAGGATGCAACATTAACAGAGCTTTTGTACCGTGTGGTCGATAAGATGGAGGCACAGCAGTCTCCAACCTGTTATTATCTTAATGATGGGCTGTTTATGAGGAAGCACGAGATGGGACATATTAGGATACGGAAGACGACAGAGAAGATTATGAAACACTTTTTTGGTCTGGGATGTATAAGGGCGTGAGCTAGTTTTACCGTACATATCGCTTGTGTCAGATCACTGGAAAGCCAAAAAGTACATTAAGAATGCTCTCTTACACCCGATAGAAGTGTGAGGAGAACCCTTCAGCAAGGTAATGATCAATATTGTGGGACCATTACTAAGGAAAAAAAAAGGTCAATAACATATGTTAACCATGATGTGTCCAGTGACGATATACTCAGAAGCCATACCCGTCAGGATCATCAGTGCCAAAATAATCGCCAAGAAGGTACTAAACTATTTTTACTAAGTTTGGTATTCTGGAAATCATTCAAAATGACGAAGGAACGTATTTCATGTCAAAATTGTTTAAGGACGTTATTAACTTGTTAGATGTTAAACGTCAAATGTCAATTGCTTATCAACTGGAGACCCATAGTGCATTAGAGAGGTTTCAATAAACGCTGAAAAAGTATGTTAATGAATAACTGCAATGAAACGGGGAATGAATGGGAAATTGGTCTAGAGTTAATGTCGTTTGAATTACGTAATGATTATCAAGAAATTATGTGATGTAGCCTGAATGAAATGGTATCAGGATCAGCAGTACGAAGACCGATTAAAATGTTAGTTGAAAATTAGAATGACCAAGAGGAAACAGATGTGGAATTTGTCCACTATTTGAGGAAAAGGATTGGTGAGATAAAGAAGTTTTCGCTCAAAAACCTTAAAACGATGCAAGGAAAAATGAAGAAATGGTTTGATATGAAAAGTAAGGACAGACAGTTTTCGGTAGGACAATAAGCATTGGTTTTCTTACCGTAAAGGAGTTTCCTACTTAATAACAAGTTCCAAGGACCATTCGAGATTTTGGAGAAAATCAGTGACCTCACATATGTTATCGAAAACCCCAGGAAAAAGGAAAGGTCAGAGGATAGTACAGGTGTGTATGGCACAAACCATGACATCAACGGAGGATGAGGAACGGATATGAGGTAGGGGCAGTAAGCCAAGTAAATAATTTGTCTATCATTCGGAACTTGGAAGAGAAACTAACTCATTTGAACCAGGACAAAAAGAGGAATCAGGCCGATTAATTAGTAGTTTGCCTGAAATTGTCTCGGATGTCACAAAACGAACTAACCTGATGAACTATGAGAAACATCTCAAAGCAACGGAAAGACCATTTAAACATCATGCCTATCAACTGTCACTGCAGCATCAAAAAGTCATGAAAAAAGAAATGAACTATCTGTTACAAAACGGATATGCCGAACAAAGTTCTAACCCTTACAGTTCTCCATGCTTGCTCGTGAAAAGACTGGATGGATCTTTCAGGATGTGTAAATTCTTTGGAAGTTGAATTCGACTAGTGGAGCTGATAATTATCCATTGCAGCTCATCGACCAGCTACACGACAATATCAGACAAGCCAGGTTCGTCTCCAAGATCAACTCGTTAAAAGGCAATTATCAAATTTTTTCGGATGGCAACGCAAAACTGTTATCAGCTTTCATAACCCCTTTTTGGTTATATCAATACACCATCATGCCATTTGATTTAATGAACGCCCACGCTACTTTACAGTGTGTGATTGATAACCTTCTATGATCGATAGATAGAGTAGGTGTATATCTCATTGATACTGGGGTATATTCATCGACCTGTGAAGAATATCACCGAATCCTGAAGAAGGTATTTCAAAAGCTATGACCAGCATAACTGACGATTAACCTGGAGGAAAGGGAATTTTAAAGGGCAACAGTTCTGTACTTTGGAGTTTGAGGTAGGAAGTGGATTAATCACCCCAGTAGCTGCTAGCATCGAAGGAATAAGGAAAGCATCACCCCCTAAAACGAGGAGGCAATTACAAAGTTTTTTAGGGATGGCAGGATTCTACCGACGCTTATGCCAGAACTTTTCGGCCGTAGTTAGAAAATGTTCGCCTTGACATATTTTCTAGCCCCAGGAAAAGATTTGTATGGACTATCGATTGCAGTAAACTTTCCACAAGATAAAGGCCATTTTATCTTTGAAACCGATACTGCGAGCACCTGATTTAAACAAGAAATTCCTTATCAAAGTAGATGTGTCAGATAATGGGATTAGAGCGTTCTTATTGTTTTATGCCGTCTAAGCTGAAGGAACATCAGCAAGTCTACTCGACAGTTGAAAGGGAAATGCTACCATTAGTCACAGCGATAAACAAGTTTGAAATCTATGTGCATCGACCACAGAATGAGATTATGGTGTATTCTGATCATAATCCCTTAACTTTAGTAATAAGATGAAAAATAGTAATCAGAGGTCAACTAGGTAGTCATTAGGTTTGCAACCGCATTGTATTAATGTAAAGCATGTATCAGGTAAAGAGAATATGATTATTTATCTTGGGCTAAATCTATGAACTCAAACCTGGAATGAATAATCTTTTTTGGGGAGCTACCTTATGAAGCTGCTTTGTTATAGAGTGAATAATCTTTTAATGTATTTTATTCATATAATTTATTTGTTTATTTGAGGTAAACAGCCAGCTCGTAAGAGGAGTGCCCCTCATGCAGATATAAGTTTGGTATTTAAATTACGTAAGGCTTTTGTCATTGATTTCATTGTATTATTCATTCAAGGCAGTATATGTATATTTACGTTATTTTAAAGAATTCACTTTATATTTCGTGCATTATGTTACAAAGTCTTACGAAATAGGTTTAGAAGTGTTATATGATCCAAAAGAGATATGAACAAGGGCTTAGGTAAATCTTTTGTTTTCATTTTTATGAGGTATTGCGTCATGTTTTTGATTAAAAACGCAACTCTTATATTTGTCATATTTTTTTAATGTCCTCGAAAAACTCAATGTTAGAATTTATCTTTTTTCTTTTAATTTCATGGACAAAGGTAGGCGGAGCTATCTTAGAGTGAGTCGTCTCGCTGTTGCGTTGGTATGTGTGAGAGAATTGCCTGAAAACAAAGGTTGTCCCCCGGAATTTTTATCTAGTTGATAACTCTGGTGTCGCCCTTAGACCAACCCCAAGCTTACACACCTCGGACTTAGAATAAGCGAAAAGTTTTTAAGATCTTATATAGGCTCCCCAGGGCTGCATAGCAGCAGAAGAGAAAAAGTCGTCCTATGAAAGAGCCAAAATTCCCTCTCTCTCTCAAAGTGCCTATAGTGAGTCCCCTCTCAAGTGACTAAGTAAATTACAACAAAAATTGTGTGTAATGTTTTGAAACATTACGAAAGACGTTAAAGGTGATTGGAAATATATATTGTGTGGTAGTGAGTGGTTGCATTGTGTAAATCTTTATAACTGGCCCAACGAGATTTAAAAAAAAAAATGTGAAGTTAGTAAGTTTATCAGCAACTTTATGTAAGTTCTTTAAAAGTTTAAGCTTTAGAGTGTAATTATTTCTTTTGTCTTAGTATAAGATTTTATTCAGATTGATATTCAAGTCAAGAGATCATATTATTTTCTGAGCGTAACATTTTGGTTTTAATCTAAGTCTTGTTCAGGCGTAATATTTCGAATGATTTATTTTTTTTATGTAAATTCTTTGAAAGAGTTGTACTTATTTTTTGTAAAGAGTGTATTATTTAAATCACCAGTATTCTTACAATACTCTCCCGTATCCCAGTTAAAGAATAGAAGTGAGAAGCTGTTTAAATAATTCTTAAGAATAATTACCCATTTTTTTTTTAGTGTAGTTAATAGACCTTCGGATATTCAGTGTTTTTATATATTGCTATCTGGGAATTATATAACTGTCTCAGAGCTTGGGTATTAATATTTTGAAGTGTAACATATACAATGTAAAAACAAACACGGGAGTTTTGAGCTCAAGAGGGTTGTGTAGCTTGCCAGCTGTAATATATCTAATGTTATTACGTCGGGAATGGTTTTTTAATGGCAAAATGGTGTGGTTTTGCTATATAATTAGCTGTTCTCAGTAAACAGCCGA
>NC_090741.1:133492068-133507068 GCF_036898095.1 Palaemon carinicauda | reverse complement strand
CCCTTTCATAGAAAGGGAAGGGCGGGTCCATCAGGACGACCTGGCCATCTCACCCAAAAATAGATTTTTCGCTTCGCTCAAAATCCGTTTTTTTGGCTCAAGCCATGTCGTCCTGATGGAAGTATACCAGAGCATTACTGTATCTGTGGATTCTCAGAACGTGCCGTACTCCCCGGAGGTAATTTTTCCTGGTCCAATAGACCTAGAGACCTAAGATGTTACCGTTATACATCTTTTCAACTAACCATAAACCATGTAAGAGCTTCCTGCCCCCTACAGGGAAGAGTCCTACTAGACTCTGGAAAAGTCTCGAAGAGTACATATACCTATGTATGAATCCCAGGCAAGCCAATATAGTGGTCTCACCCTATATTAAGTAAAGCATAGTTTGTAAAGAACCACTGCGTCAATATGAAGTATCGACCAGTTCTCCGCACAATACTTGTATTGGACAAAGGTTTATATCCGCATAGGAGGAAACTAGTAAATCCGCCACCGTCCCCTTATGGGACGGAGTCCTCCCGTTAAGGCAAAGCATAAACCAATGCAACATAGCTTGCATAAAGGAACAATCTATTAGAATTATCCCAGATAAAGTACATAGAATGAATGCTCAATTATACCAATAAATTGACACAGGTGAATGAGACGCAAGGTTCTCAAGAACAAGTTTATTGACAGACAATAAATAGACAGGTTAACAACAATTATATATTTATATAAGAAGAGGATAACCCAAAACTTTAAGCATAAGTATGATAGTAAACAGAACTTGTTTATCTGAAAGAAAAAACATTATTGCCACTTTTAAGATACCGAGGTATCAAAGTCATAAAAGTCTGTATTACAAATCAATCACATTAGCGTTAGAAACGCTCGGCACACATGTCTGCACTTATGCTAGGTTCACCTTTGGAAATGGAAAAGTCTACGTGGGCAACTCAGTGCCCTCACTTAGTTTGTAGCACAGTATGTAACTACACACTCACCCTGGAATTAATCGTCCCAATTAAAACCACTGTTCCTCGCAGAGTTAAACAGTAGGGTTAACATCGCGACCCACTGTTACCACAGATCTCTTTAGTTCCTCTACTTGCTTCGCATAGTGGCGAAAAAACACTCTGGAAGACTTCCAGCCAGTGTATGAACGGAGATGTTCAAAATCCCTACAATTAAAGAAATTTAAGGATGAGGCAACTTTCCTCGGATCGTGACCTGCGGGTGTACTGTCAGGATCCGCTCTGCGAATAAAATATGTGATTTTCGCTCTGAGTTGATTCAGAGATAAATTTGAGCCTGACGTTTCTCCCCTGAATAGTTGACCACCCTTGAAGTCTGAAGTTCTACGAAGATACACCTTTAGGCATTCTACTGGACACAGAGATGCATATTCTTTCAGAGGGCAGATTCTCCAGGGACCCTACCTGTTGGTGGGTAACTCATTCTTGGCGAGAAACGTAGGATCCGGAAACAGGTTCAGTTCTCCCCCATCCAGGAACTGAACACGACCTGCCTCTCTCGAGAGGGCTACAATCTCACTAACCCTGGCCCCGGACGTGAGTGCAAATAGGAAAATAACTTTTTGGGTCAAATCCTTTAACGCACACTCCTCATTGCCCAACAGAGAAGCGAAATGAAGAACTTTGTCTAAAGACCATGAAATGGGCTTTGGAGGTGCTGAAGGTCTGAGCCTAGCGCAGGCTTTCGGAACTTTATTAAAGATCTCGTTACCGAGGTCGACCTGGAAGGCATATAGAAGGGGTCTTGTCAAAGCAGACTTACACGCCGAAATCGTGTTAGCTGCCAACCCAACCCTTGACCATGGAGGTGGATGAAGAAAGATAAGCAGAAGTCTGTCGAGATCTCCTGCGGATTCTTCGCCTTGACAAAGGCCACCCATTTTCTCCAAGATGACTCATATTGCCTTCTAGTAGATTTGCACTTATATTCTTCTAGGAAGTCTATGCTGGCTTTCGAAATCCCGAAACGCTTTCTCACCGCTAGGGAGAGAAAATCATGAGCTGCAGGGTCCGGGTTTTCTGTAATGAAGCACAGACAGTCGACTTCTGGACTCGCTGGGTCAGAACTGGATCTGGTAGCGGTAGAAACTTCAACCGTAGTTCCCATGCCAGGGGGAACCACACGCTGTTCGGCCACTTGTGGGCCACTATTGCCGCTACCCCCTTGAAGGATCTCAGTTTGTTGAGGACCCTCAACAGAATGTTGTGAGGAGGGAACAGATAAATCCTGGACCATCTGTTCCAGTCGAGGGACATCGCGTCCACTGCTTCCGCTAAGGGGTCCTCGTACGGGAACACGTACAGGGGCAACTTCTTGTTGTCTTTCGTTGCAAAGAGGTCTATCTGCAGTTCTGGGACTTGATTCAGAATGAAGGAGAATGATCCAGCGTCTAAGGACCATTCCGACTCTATCGGTGTGAACCTGGATAGAGCGTCCGCTGTCACATTGCGGACTCCTTGAAGGTGAACTGCTGACAGGTACCACTTCTTCTTTTCCGCCAATCGGAAGATGGCCAACATCACCTGGTTGAGAGGTGGTGACCTCGATCCTTGTCGATTCAAGCATCTCACAACTACCTCGCTGTCCCTCACCAACCTTATGTGGATCGAGTGACGCTGGGAGACTTTCTTTAAGGTAAGGAGCACTGCCATAGCTTCTAGAAAGTTTATGTGAAAGGTTTTGAATAGCTTGGACCAAGTCCCCTGGACTTTTTTCCGATTAGAGTGACCTCCCCATCCCTCCTTCGAGGCGTCTGAGTGAATCATCACCGACGGGGGAGGTCGCTGAAGAAGAACCGACTTCTTTAGATGTCTGGCTTGGGACCAAGGCCTGAGAAGAGTACGTAGACGAAGCAGAACTGGTCTTCTCAGATCTCTTCGCGCGTTTGATGCATAACTTCTCCAAACTCCGGTTGCATCCTTTAGCTGTGCTCTTAGCACCGGGTCTGTCACCGAAGCAAACTGGAGAGAACCCAGTACCCTCTCCTGTTCGCGTCTTGATATCCTTTCGGAATCTAGAAGTCTCTTGACAGAACCCGCTATCTCCTTCCTTTTCTTCGCCGGGATGGAGAAACGGTGTGACATTAGGTCCCAGTGGATTCCCAGCCACTGGAACTTTTGAGATGGAGAAAGTCGAGACTTTTTTCTGTTGATCTTGAAGCCTAGATACTCTAGGAACTGGATCACTTGACTGGAAGCTTGCAAGCATTCTGTCTCGGATGCTGCCCACACCAGCCAGTCGTCCAGGTAGGCTACTACCTGAATTCCATTTAGGCGTAATTGTTTGAGAGCTACGCTCGCAAGCTTCGTGAAAATCCTTGGGGCTATATTTAGCCCGAATGGCATGGCTCTGAAGGCGTATAGCCTTCGTTGTAGCTTGACCCCTAGGTAGGGGGAGAGTCGACGGTGGATTGGGACGTGCCAATAGGCGTCTGACAAGTCTATGGAGACGGAATATGCCCTCTTGGGCAGTAAGGTCCTTATGTGTTGCAGTGTTAGCATCTTGAACTTGCAATTCACTATGAACTTGTTGAGTGGCAACAAGTCCAGAATGACTCTGAGTTTTTCCGAGTCTTTCTTGGGAACACAAAACAGCCTCCCTTGGAATTTGATGGACTTCACCCTTCGGATCACTTTTTTCTCCAACAGTTCTTGGACGTACTCCTCCAGAACGGGGGTGGAGTGTTGGAAAAACCAAGGGCACGGGGGTGGAGTGCTGTACCAGCTCCAGCCCAGTCCGTTCTTGAGTAGGCTGTGGGCCCAGGGATCGAAGGTCCACCGATCCCGAAAATTCTGAAGTCTCCCTCCTACCGGCATCATCTCACTTGGACTGCCGTCCTGAGGTCTTGCCTCCCTGACCGCGACCACCCCTGAATCCCCTTCCCCTTGAGGGGCGCCTAGACGAGCCTCTGGCTGCTCCTCTAGGCTTTGCTCGAAAGGAAGTAGACTGCCCTTCGAACGTTGAGGTGAATGCTGTGGACTGTGTCGACACGGCCTGGGGTACCTACTGGAATGTGGTCGGGGTTTGTGCCACCATCTGGGGTACTGAAGGCAATGGCAATTGCAGTTGCTGTTGCTGTCTAAGAGGCTTGTCTGGCCGAGACGGTAGCCTAATCCTCATAGTCTTCCTCTTTGGTTGAGGACCCTCATCCGGGGAAGACTTTCTTTTGATAGCCAGGCCCCACTTCTGGAGAAGGTTTCTATTCTCCGTGGCAGCCTTATCAACAACTTCTTTGACCAATTCGGTAGGGAAAAGGTCTTTGCCCCAAATGTTGGAGGAGATTAGTTTCCTTGGCTCGTGCCTCACCGTAGCCGAGGTGAACACGAACTCCCTACAAGCTCTCCTCGCCCTGACGAAGCTATAAAGATCCTTCGTCACTGTGGCCAGATGAGTCTTGGCCACTACCATGAACATTTCATGGACCTTGGGGTCACTTGCCATCGTCTCAAGAGTAGTCTGAAGAGTCATTGAGGCAGCCAGTCCTTCTTTTGTCTCGGGCTCTCTCCGCAAAAGAAAGTCAGACAGCTTAGGGAGGTCCTCGCCGAACTGACGTCCGGCAATATCAGCCTCCAACTTCCCAACCGAGAAGGTAAGATGGACGTCCTTCCAGTCTTTGTGGTCCATAGGCAGGGCCAGCGACAAGGGTTTACACTCCTCCAGGGAGGGGCAAGGCTTGCCGGCCTCAACTGCTTTTAGTACAGCCGCAAACTCTTTCTGTAAAAAGGGGAAGGGTCTAGCAGGAGAGGACACAAAGGAAGGGAGCTTCTTACTCATTGTAGCTACCTTTGAGTTCATGAAGCCCCTCTCTTTCATCGAGGATGAAAGCAAAGCTTGAGCCTTAGCATGGTCCATCACTATGACCTCCTTCGGCTCTGTCTCCTCCTTTGAAGCTGGTTCCTTCCTCAACCGGACATAACAGTCCGGATATGACCCCTTGCTGGGCCAGAATTCCACCTCCTCTAGGGGAACTTATCCCAACTTATCCGAGATGACGATCTTCCCAGTCGTCATCGGCATGTGCTCAGCATACCTCTACGGGTTAGCATCTGAGCACAAGGGAAGGTCTTTCACATTGAGCCTTTTCTGGGGCCCATGTGATGCTGCAAGCCTCTGCATCTGTAGTTCCATTGCCGCCGCCTTCTCCTGATTCTCCTTCTGCATTTGTTGGATCATTCCAACAATGGAGAAGAGGGCCTGTCCCAGCTCTACTGGGAGAGCGGACGATGTTGAGGGAATAGGCTCCGGGATCTGAACCGGAGTAGCCGACACCTCGTCAACCTCCTCCTCTACAATGTCTGGGGCTTGAACTTCATCCTGGGCTCCTGCCAGGAGGTCTTCCTCCAGACGCTCGTCCACGTCAGATATCCTGTCGTCCAACTGGATGTCTTGCAAGGCGACCGCGACTTCAGCATCCACCTGGATCTGAACTTGGGGGATCTCCTCTTGAGGCTGGGGAATCACTGCATCAGCTGATGCCCTAGGGAAAAGATACGCCCTCATCTTCTCACTTGGAAGATAAGGTCCAGAGGTGTTCTTCTGGAAGCCCCTTACCCAGGTACGAAGCTTCTCCCTTGCTATATCCCTTGATTCCGCCGTCCTAGGGGAATCAAAGGCCTCAGTAATCAGGTTAGTGCACACGGTACATACCTGAGGGTCCTAATACTGGAGATCACCCTTGGAGACAACGCATGCTGCGTGCCTCCTACAAAACTCATGTCCGCAGAGGTTCTTACTGCGGATGTTGCAGAAAACACTTCCGCACTTCGGAGGGTCCTCCTGTAAAGAGAAGAAATTTCCATGAGTATCAAGTGAACTACGTATCACTGGATATGCACAGTTTAGCATAACAAAACAGAAAGGAAAGATACACCCTTGTGTTTCCTTCACAACCAATTGTAGCAGCCTTCCAGATAATAAAATCGTATGGTTAATCTCTTCTAGAATAACCAATGAAAAGTTTCCAGAGGAAACAGGTGTAGCTCACACCTAAGCAATGATTTTTAAATCCCGGATAATAGACAAGAAAGTACTCACTTTCTTATCTGTAAGGCAACACCAAAGGGCTGTGCAAGACAACACAAAAGTGTTAGAACACACAGTGCTGTACCAAAACTTATACTATAGTTCTCTTCCTACAGTATATGTTATACTGAAGAATACTGGTACAGTATAGAAGGTAATACGGCACACACCATAATTAGCTTTAAAGTATACTACTTAACAGCTATAAGGCGGCAGAACACTGGTTCAAATGCATGTGCCGGCCGGCAACAGCTAATGTCGGCCGGCAATAACTGCCGGTCGGCAACTACACAAGGTAGTACCCGGCTGCCGGCCACTGCTCATAGCGACCGGCAGACAAGGGCTGACAATAGCCGGCCGGCAAAGGTAAACAACCGATGCCGACCAGCAGCAAAAGAACCAGAGGACTACGACTGCCCGGCTGCCGGCCTATGAGGCCGGCAGCCAGGTCGGGTACAGCACTAGAAGAAAACAGAATGGATGCCGGGATAAGAGCGTAAACTACCTCCAAGCCCGGCAATCCGAAAGAGTGCATATAAGGAAGGGGAGAATCTAATTCAGGCTTCCTGACCAATGTCGTCTGGCTCTACAGGCAGGCATGGATGAGGGACCAAGGGAGGTCCGGGCAGCACTCAAAGCAGAAGGCCCTTGCCGGCCAGCAGACTCTGCCGGCCGGCAAGGGACTGAGTAAATTCCACATCTTAACCTATCCTAGGTCCAGATGTAGAATGACGTACAGTACTGTAATGGCTAGGCCATTACGGAGATAGAGGGGGAAGGGACAAAAGAGGGTCCTACAAACCTTGCTTTAGTGAAGAATCACCCGCAGCCAAGAAAACTCATCTTAGCCTAAGGGAGATCCAAGGAGGGATGCCAGCAATACTTGCCAGCTCCCAGTGAACCAAAGCAAGGAAAGTGTTGCTACTCCCAGGGAAAGGATCTTATCCTCCCACCGAGAACAGCAACAAGGACTAGTCTGCTAGATCACAAAAGAAGGAATCATCTCGTACAGAAACCTTCGGCAGTGACCTAAGGAGGCTAAGCCTCCTATGTCTGTATCAGGCCAGCGAGGGAGACTCTACCCCAAGCCAGACAAACACAGACTCAGACTAAAAACTCTGATGTTCTGTCTCTCTCTGAAGCCAGACTTACTGGAACAGGGAGGTACAGTAACGCCCCAGTATAGTTGTATCGAAAGTTAATTCAGATAAACCACTTAAGGTTAAGCCCAAGGCTTAAACAGAGGGAAAGGGATTGCATACCTTCTCCGAAGAAAAGAAAGCAACCGGGGAGTATGAGAAAGTATACTAAGGCTTCATAAGCAACTTAGCCTAGGCACCAAGAGAATCGATTACCTAAATCACCGAAACTCACTCGTATACTATCTTGGAAATATTCAACATAATCTTAAATGTATAAAACACAGCCTAAAGCTTCAATAAAATTTTAAAACACTCGGAAATCCAAAATCATGCAGGAAAGTACTAGGACCAAACGACTAGGCTACATGGCCTAGCGTAGGCCAGAGTTGGCGAATACTTCGCCAAAATATTACTAAAAGCACGAGAAAGGAAATCCTATGTAACGCTAAATAGCTAAAATTTATTAAAGCAAAACAACCGGGAATGTCGCTCTGGCTAACTAAAACTCATACCTAGCGAGCGACAGCGTCCATGACGCCTCCGGTAGGCAACGGCTCTTGTAACAAAGATTAATCCTATTAATCACTTCAAAATTTACCAAGAGCCTACATTTCTACTTAAAAGAAATGGTACTCAACTTATCAGAGGCCGACGAAGTTGGAGAAGCCATGAAAAGATGAATAAATCCAAGATTTGCGAGAAACACAGGAAAAAACACCGAGTTGTTAAGCTACGCAAAAAGGAATGCAGATGGCGCCAGGATTGGCGCCAGGCACGCTTACGAAACGGGAGAAGAGGGAGCCTTGGGAGCGGCTCCCCCTTTTTCTTTCTTGTTTTCGTTTTCTTGCCAATTGACCCCTTTGATGTGTTATCTCTGTTTGGGGTGCAGATTGCCATGTGGCGTGTCAAGAATACGTCCTCTGATATGTCGCGATATCCCTTTCATTAGGGATATTCGCTCCAGGAGTTAGAATTCTGTGTACCTTAAGGTAAATTATCTGGGAATATCGCCGTAGTTGTAATATACCCTAGGAAGCTACCCTATAGGAACTTCCATCAGGACGACATGGCTTGAGCCCAAAAATACAATTAGAATACAAAGAAACCTCTGTGATGACGTAAAACAGAAAAAATGAGCAAATTACAAATTACTTAAAAGTTAGTTGTTTAAAAATGTTGTTTACAAGAAATTCATCCAGTTTGTACATACCTGAACTGGTGTTAAGCAGATCTTCGAAATTTTTCTTAATTAAAACTGTGTCAATGATATTTCTTTTAACAAAATCTTTGCAAAATATAAGTTCTTTAGCAGCTTTCCAATTAATAGCGTGGTTGCACTCATTCATATGCTGAAAAAGACTGCTGGCAATGTTTTCCGTTCTTACATTATGTTTATGCTGTTTTAATCGAGTTTCTAGTGCTTTGCCACTTTGACCAATATATCGTTTATTACATTGATTGCATGGAATTTCGTATATACATCGGTTAATCTGTTTTGTGTAATTTTTTATCAATATATTCTTGAGTGTGTTGTTTCTAAAAATTACATTAATTCCAAAAGGTTTTAAAATTCCAGGTAGAGGTACAAACTGTTTGCAAAAAGGTAAAACAAGGAGGTTATTCACATTAAAATCATCGTTGTTAACAAAGCCATAAAAAGTTTTCTTTGCCTTTTGACAGACTTTGTTTATGAAATGTGATGGGTACTTTAAAATAGATGCTATTTCATGAATTTTCCCAAGCTCAGCTTCAAGGAGATCAGGGCAACTTACCCGCAGTGCCCGTAAAAACATGGATGAAAAAACCATCATTTTGGTTGATGGGTGATGATTAGAATAAAAATGTATATACGAATTAACATTCGTAAGTTTTCTATATACAGTAAATTTAAAAGACCTTTCTTGTCTAAATACTAGAACATCTAAAAAGGGAAGCTTATTATCGAATTCTATCTCCAATGAAAACTCAATAGATGGTACCAGAGTGTTTAAGGCTGTTAGAAAAGCTTTTTCATCCTTATCAATGGGCCAAGCACAAAAAGTATCATCAACATATCTGACCCAGAAGATACCTGCAGGTAGAATCCTAGGTAGGTACTTGGTCTCAAAAAATTCCATGTAAATATTGCTTAACAAAGGAGAGAGAGGATTGCCCATTGCCATCCCAAATTTCTGTTCAAAGAATTCACCATTAAAAGTCAACCTACAACCTTTTATGCACAATTTTAAAAGTTTAAGAATAGAGTCAGTATCCACAGTAAACGTATGTTTGACGTCTTTAAAAAAACTCTAACAATTCATCCACAGGAACTTTCGTAAAAAGTGATTTTACATCAAAGCTTATTAACTTAAAATTATAATTAAAATCAAACCTCCTTAACATAAAAATAAAATCTTCATTATTTTTCACAAAGCATCCCGATATAGTCCTAAGAATAGGTGACAGCTCATTTACCAGCCATTTAGATAGTTTGTAAGAACAAGATCCCACGGAACTTATGATGGGTCTAGCAGGAAAGTTTTCTTTGTGAGTTTTGATTACGCCATATAAATATGGTAGCAAGGGACACGTTGTGATGAATTTGGGTATCAACTGCTTATAATTAGAAAGTACACTCTTAATAGTTTTGTTAAATGAAGCATTGTCTCTATGTAATGGACTATTACGTAATTTTATATAGGTCTGTTGATCATTTAGTAACTCATACATTTTGTTACCATAATCAATTTTGTTCATTATAACTAAGGAATTTGATTTATCTGCTTTGGTTATGTGTAGATCCTTATCTCTCTTAAGTTTTTCATAAGATATCAGGAACCTCTTTGGGATATTAGAGGGTTCAGCACAACTAGCAATACCATATACAATACCTTTACGTATGTTGATTTTATCTATAGGGATGTTATTATATTTCTCAAGTTTACAAAAACCATTTCCTGTTTACAACGAGCAAACTTGAGAAATATAATAACATCACTATAGATAAAATCAACATATGTAAAGGTATTGTATATGGTATTGCTAGTTGTGCTGAACCCTCTAATATCCCAAAGAGGTTCCTGATATCTCATGAAAAACTTAAGAGAGATAAGGATCTACACATAACCAAAACAGATAAATCAAATGGCATGGCATGTACTAATTAGAAATGCATCAAAATATATATGCATAAAAATCATCCCCCGAAAATAACACATCTTCCACAAAAAGGAAATTAAAAATGAAATATTGCATGTGGAAATGTACACAATACAATATAAATATTTCCATTCATTTCTTCTTAAGACCTCTGCAACTAAAATACAGAATACCCAAAGTGAAAAAAATTCATAACAACATCAGTCTTACACAACCTCATAAATAACCTCTCTCTGGTTGCAGCCAATACGGGCTTTTTGGGCGGGACAGGGGTAGGAATAGATATTCCTTCATTCCCCGATTTCACTTGTCCAGGTTTACAGCACAATTTTGCAACACAACTCACCACCATCGTTTCACCATATATTTAAATCACTACTACACATGTACTTGCAACTATCAACCGGTGGTCACTAGCCGTTTTCCCGAGAAAATCATTCATCTTCCCACCCTTCTCTTATAACATTAAGTATAAGGTATTCACATCTACACATTATCTAACACTGCCTTTCCTCAAGGCTGAACGTTAATCCCAAAGCCACTTACTGTCAAGGATCAGTCCCGGCCCCAGCAACCAGGAATCATATAAATACATGAATATACAGCATCCGCCTGATGTAAATCACTTGACCTACTTAATTTTTTTATTATTTTAAAGTTTACTCAACAGTATGTCATACATATTGCCACACTCAGCAAAATTACCAGAAAACTTTACGAATACATTTAGCATCAAGATAAGAACACCTTGTTATCATCAAGTTTATTTAAAACACGTCAAAAGAAGAAATGATGTCTGTTCAAACAACAACAACAGCGCAGGGAAAAACAATCTACTCATCAACTCGAGGAATGTCACGTATGCAGGGGTAAAGAGGAACACTCTGACTGAAACTTTTGAAAACTACCTCTTCAGGCACCACATGCATGTGCGCCTGATGATGTTCATAAACTGTGCCATTAATAATGTTTTGTATCACAACTGTGTTGGATTTAACCTTCTTTATTCGGTAAGGACCTAAAGACGCTGGGTCTAGTTTGTGTTTGGTAGGTTGTAATCGTTTCAAATACACACAATCACCCATAAATTCTTTTACCGGTGAGGTTTTGAGCTAACCATTATATTTTGAGCTGCTTTTTTAATTAGCTCTTTTCAAAAACCTTTCAGTGGTGTTTATTACTCTCGTTAATAGATTTGATAAAAATACATGGTGTTGCTCAGTTGAATAATTTGGCAATTTTTGTGAATTAATGAGGATCGTATAAGGTGACACAGGATCCTCTCCAAACACTAAAAAGAAAGGTGTTCCCCTGAGCAAAGCATTATATGCAATGTTCAAAGCTAGCTTAGCTGTAGGAAGCATGGCATGCCAATGAAGGGGGTCATCAGCCACTAAGTAACGCAAAATTCCGACAACTTCACTATCATGCGATTCCACTAAGCCATTAGCTGAAGGCCTATATGCGGTCTCTGAAAAAAAGTTCAATTCTATTTAAGTCGGTGACCGATTTCACCACCTTATTTGTAAACTTATTTATATACTTATATTGTGTTAAACCAGTGGGAAATGGTCCTACCACATCCGTATGCACTCTATAAAATTGAATAAGAATCACAGGCCACTTTCTTGCTATCGGTACAGTGTTTTTGTTCTTTGAAAAAGTCACAAGTATGACAACCTTTTATATAATTCTCTATAGATTTTATCATTACTAACCAAAAGAAGGATTCATATGCTGTCCTTAATTTTCTATTAACCACTAAATACCCTGCGTACGGACTTTCATGTACAATGTGGATGGCTCGATTAATTGAAGAGGGAGGAAGAAATACCCTTGCACAAAATTCCCCTCCCCTCTTCTTGTAAGAACAATATAAGATATCATTTTCTATAAAAAAAATTCTCACGAGGCACATTCAGAAACGATGGATAGCTCTCCGATTCCCCTTTAATCAGTGCTCGCACACTTTCCATCCATTCCTCTTTTTTCTCTTCCTCTTGGACTCCTTTTATGTCCCGACCTAGAAAGTCAATCGAACCTGCATCATCAGGGCATTCATTCTGGACACCCCTGGTCATGTCCTCGGCGACCCACATTCGTTCACCCTCATCACTCATATATCTCTTTCTCCCTATTATCTGTAACTCTCTCCCTCTCTCCGTCTCTCCTCTCTCTCCGCTCCCGTATTCTGAATGCTCATCGGGAGAATTCACATCCCGTTCTCTATTTTCTCTATTTTGAGAGGGGTCTTCAATATTTTGGTTACCTTCTTCGTTCATCTATTGTGCCCTAGTTGTTACTACTATTACTGCACCTTTAGAGAGAACATCAACTACCTTGTTAGCTTTATCTTCTATGTTGTGAAAACCCTTTATATTAAACTTTAACATTGTCTCAATACATTTCGCTTGACGAGGGGTCAAATCCCCTTGGAAAAAGAGGTCACGTAAGGGGTGATGATCACTTTGCAACTCTATTGACTGACTGAATAGAAAGAACCGATGCCTCACTAGAACCAAATGAACAGCCAAAGCCTCTAGTTCAAATGTACTATAATTCTTTTCTGCCCCTTTTAATGCCCCAAAAGCCAAACATATGGGTCGCTCTCTGCCTTTATCATCTCATTGAGAAACTACGCTACCAATGGCTATGCTACTCACATCTGTTGTCACTAAAAACGGGCAATCAAATCTAGGATATGCGAGTAAGTCATTGCTAGTTAAGGCAGCTTTTAAAAGGTTAAAGGCCCTTTCTTCTTCCATTCCTAATTTATTACTTTTTGTTTCTTTAAAGCATCTATGGATTTCACTATCTCTCCAAAACCTCTGATGAATTTATGGTAATTCCTAGCGAACCCAAAAACCCAGCAACTTCCTTAGGGTTACATGGTCTGGGGAAATCTTTAATAGCCGCTACTTTACTGGGGCAGGGTTGGATATCTTTTGGAGTTATTATGTGACCTACAAATTCAACCTTTTTACAGAAACAATTTGCACTTTGACAAATTCATTTTCATACGATTACGTCGCAATGTTTTTAAAACTTTGCGAATACTATCATTATGTTCTTCAGCCGTTTTCTCTGTAATTATAATATCGTCTAGATAAACAAGAACATTATGGATAATTATGGGAGACAAAAGGGCCATCATTTCCGTAGAAAAATGACATGGAGCATTTCTAACACCGAAAGGAAGAAAATTAAACTTAAATAATTGATTGTTAGCAATAAATGCAATTTTAGATGTACTGTCTTCCTGAATGAGTATTTGATAGTATCCAGATTTGAAATCAACCATTGTAAAGTATTTACTATCCGTACCTTAACAAGTAATTCTTCAATCGAGGGCAATGGAAATGGATTATCTTAAGTGACTGCTTTCAACTTGCTATAATAAACACACAATCTTACCGAGCTATCCTTTTTCCTAACAGCTAGGTTTGGAGAAGCCCAGGGGGATTCGTTTTCCTTGATTATCCCTTGTTCCCTTAATTTCCTAATTTCCCTTTCTACTTCTCCCTGGAAATCAATGGGTACCTTATAAGGCCTTGATGGGATCGGCTCCGCCTGCCTAGTTTCAATGATAAAGTGAAATCAATCAATCCTCCAGGGTGGCTCATCTCGAATTGCAATTACATCGGAATAATTATTGACGATGTCACTAACCACAGGTAGATATTCTGACGGACATAGTTTTTGCACTTGCATAATCGAATTCTGAGTTCGTTCATCTCTGCGGGCTGGAGATGTGGCTCCCAACATACCATTATTAGCAGTTTCACATAAATCTAATTCACACAGAGAATCACTTAATCACACAACTCTTTTATTTGACAAATTAACTATCGTTATATCAGCTCTGTTTCTTTTATTTCTAATAGCCCTCTATAATCATATGCGCCCAATTGCCATGGGGTTTAACAACGACCTTGGTTCCTTCTGGAAGAGGGTGACACGGAGTCATTGATATGCTCGTAAGTGTCTGGGGAGAAAACACTTCTCCTTTTTCAGGTACAGCGGTTACCTTATTCAAATGTCTCTCCGAGCCCGCACAAGCCCTTACTTTCGCATGACTTTCTATTGGCAGAATGTACCTTCCTGCTTTTACTGTTATTGTCTCTTTTCCACCAAAAATGAATATTTGATTATAGAGAGGAAATCTATTGCTAAAATATCCTCGATTCCTGGAATCTCCCAGGTAGGCTAGACAAAAAAATCATGAGTAAACTTCACAGATTCCACCTTAAAGTTGATGATCGTTGTATGGTTTATGCATATTTTATTTCCTCATGGTGTGTCAAAGACGATGGATGCCGCTGACTGCAGTGGTTTTGAGGAGAATCTTTTTTCAATCAGTGAAACGCTGGCGCTTAAATGTATTTATCTGGCAAGTCAATCCTAATTGCTAACATTCCTAGTCAGCTGCCGTTCCTCCCTAGTGCTGCGGGAGTGAGGTCGGGGGTGCCTGCTCTAAGTCTGTCGTCGTTGGGAGCGCTGCCTCGGCTGCTGCTTGTGATGTCATGCGGGGGGACATCGAACTCCATTGTCTCCCCTCCCTCTGTTTCCTTTTCCTTTTTTGCTGGGTACTCTCGAGATAGATGACCGTAAACCTGACAAGTGTAACAGCGGGGGGATCCTTGAGTGGGGAACTTCACTCATCGGTGCCCCTCTCCCC
>NC_090741.1:133479568-133487068 GCF_036898095.1 Palaemon carinicauda | reverse complement strand
GCCCTCGTCCCTTTATGGGACGGAGTCCTCCCATTAGGGGACTTACATAAACCAATGCAACATAGCTTGCAAAACAGAACAATTCTATCAGAATTATCCCAGATAAGATACATAGAATTAAAATGCTCAATTATACCAATAAATTGACACAGGTGAAAGAGACGCAAGGTTCTCAAGAACAAGTTTATTGACAGATAATAAACAGACAGGTTAACAACAAATATATATATTTATATAGAAGAGGGTAACCCAAAACTTTAAGCATAAGTATGATAGTAAACAGAACTTGTTTATCTGAAAGAAAAACCATTAAACACCACTTTAATAAGATACCAAGGTATCAAGTCATAAAAAATCTGTATTACAAATCAATCACATTAGCGTTAGAAACGCTTGGCACACATGTCTGAACTTATGCAAGGTTCACCTTTGAAAGAAGGAACAGTCTCTATGGGCACTTGGTGCCCTTATTTAGTTTGTAGTACAGTATGTACCTACACACTCACCCTGGACTTAATCGTCCCAATTAAGACCACTGTTCCTCGCAGAGTTAAACAGTAGGGTTAACTACACGACCCACTGCTACCACAGATCTCTTAAGTTCCTCTACTTGCTTCGCATAGTGGCGAAAGAACACCCTGGAAGACTTCCAGCCCGTGTATGAACGGAGATGTTCAAAATCCATACAATTAAAGAAATTTAGGGATGAGGCAACTTTCCTCGGATCGTGACCTGCGGGTGTACTGTCAGGATCCGCTCTGCGAATAAAATATGTCATTTTCGCTCTGAGTTGATTCAGAGATAAATTTGAGCCTGATGTTTCTCCCCTGAATAGTTGACTACCCTTGAAGTCTGAAGTTCTACGAAGATAGACCTTTAGGCATTCTACTGGACATAGAGATGCATCTTCTTTCAGAGGGCAGATTCTCCAGGGACCCCACCTGTTGGTGGGTAACTCATTCTTGGCGAGAAACGTAGGATCCGGAAACAGGTTCAGCTCCCCCCCATCCAGGAACTGAACACGACCTGCCTCTCTCGAGAGGGCTACGATCTCACTAACCCTGACCCCGGACGCGAGTGCAAATAGGAAAATAACTTTTTGCGTCAAATCCTTTAACGCACATTCTTCATTGCTCAACAAGGAGGCGAAATGAAGAACTTTGTCTAAAGACCATGAGATGGGCTTTGGAGGTGCTGAAGGTCTGAGCCTAGCGCAGGCTTTCGGAACTTTATTAAAGATCTCGTTACCTAGGTCGATCTGGAAGGCAAATAAAATGGGTCTCATCAAAGCCGATTTACACACTGAAATCGTGTTAGCTGCCAATCCTTGGCCATGGAGGTGGATGAAGAAAGATAGGCAGAAATCTGTTGAGATCTCCTGCGGATTCTTTGCCTTTACAAAGGCCACCCATTTTCTCCAAGATGACTCATATTGCCTTCTAGTCGATTTGCACTTGTATTCCTCTAGGAAGTCTATGCTGGCTTTCGAAATCCCGAAGCGCTTTCTCACCGCTAGGGCGAGAAAATCATGAGCTGCAGGGTCTGGGTTTTCTGTAATGAAGCGCAGACAGTCGACTTCTGGACTCGCTGGGTCAGAACTGGATGTGGTAGCGGCACGAACTTCATCTGTAGTTCCAACGCCAAGGGGAACCACATACTGTTCGCCCACTTGTGGGCCACTATTGCCGCTACCCCCTTGAAGGATCTCAGTTTGTTGAGGACCCTCAACAGAAGGTTGTGAGGAGGGAACAGATAAATCCTGGACCATCTGTTCCAGTCGAGGGACATTGCGTCCACTGCTTCCGCTAAGGGGTCCTCGTACGGGGACACGTACAGGGGCAACTTCTTGTTGTCTTTCGTCGCAAAGAGGTCTATTTGCAGTTCTGGGACTTGATTCAGAATGAAGGAAAATGATCCTGCGTCTAAGGACCATTCCGACTCTATCGGTGTGAACCTGGATAGAGCGTCCGCTGTCACATTGCGGACTCCTTGAAGGTGAACTGCCGACAGGTACCACTTCTTCTTTTCCGCCAATCGGAAAATGGCTAACATCACTTGGTTGAGAGGTGGTGACCTCGACCCTTGTCGATTCAAGCATCTCACAACCACCTCGCTGTCTGTCACCAATCTTATGTGGATCGAGTGATGCGGGGAGACTTTCTTTAAGGTAAGGAGCACTGCCATAGCTTCTAGAAAGTTTATATGAAAGGTCCTGAATAGCTTGGACCAAGTCCCCTGGACTTTTTTCCGATGAGAGTGACCTCCCCATCCCTCCTTTGAGGCGTCTGAGTGAATCGTCATCGACGGGGGAGGTGGCTGAAGAAGAACCGACTTCTTTAGATGTCTGGCTTGGGACCAAGGTCTGAGAAGAGTACGTAGCCGAGGCGGCACTGGTCTTCTCAGGTCTCTTCGCGCATTTGATGCATACCTTCTCCAAACTCCGGTTGCATCCTTTAGCTGTGCTCTTAGCACTGGGTCTGTCACTGAAGCAAACTGGAGAGAGCCTAGTACCCTCTCCTGTTCGCGTCTTGATATCCTTTCGGAATCTAGAAGTCTCTTGACAGAGCCCGCTATCTCCTTCCTTTTCTTCATTGGGATGGAGAAACTGTGTGACAAAAGGTCCCAGTGGATTCCCAGCCACTGGAACTTTTGGGATGGAGAAAGTCGAGACTTTTTTCTGTTGATCTTGAAGCCTAGGTACTCTAGGAACTGGATCACCTGACTGTAAGCTTGCAAGCATTCGGTCTCGGATGCTGCCCACACCAGCCAGTCGTCCAGGTAGGCTACTACCTGAATTCCCTTTAGGCGTAATTGTTTGAGAGCTGCGCTCGCAAGCTTCGTGAAAATCCTTGGGGCTATGTTTAGCCCGAATGGCATGGCTCTGAAGGCGTACAGTTTCCGTTGTAGCCTGAACCCTAGGTAGGGGGAGAGTCGACGGCTGATTGGAATGTGCCAATAGGCGTCTGACAAGTCTATAGAGACTGAGTATGCCCTCTTGGGCAGTAAGGTCCTTATGTGTTGCAGTGTTAGCATCTTGAATTTGCAATTCACTATGAACTTGTTGAGTGGTGACAAGTCCAGAATGACTCTGAGCTTTTCCGAGTCTTTCTTGGGAACACAAAACAGCCTCCCTTGGAATTTGATGGACTTCACCTTTCGGATCACATTTTTCTCCAACAGTTCTTGAACGTACTCCTCCAAAATGGGGGTGGAGTGTTGGAAAAACCGAAGGCATGGGGGTGGAGTGCTGTACCAGCTCCAACCCAGTCCATTCTTGAGTAGGCTTTGGGCCCAGGGATCGAAGGTCCAGCGATCCCAAAATTTCATCAGTCTCCCTCCTACCGGTATCATTTCACTTGGACTGCCGTCCTGAGGTCTTGCCTTCCTGACCACGACCACCTCTGAATCCCTTTCCCCTTGAGGGGCGCCTAGACGAGCCTCTGGCTGCTCCTCTAGGTTTTGCACGAAAGGAAGAAGACTGTCCTCCGAACGTTGGGGCGAATGTGGTTGACTGACCTGGCACAGCCTGGGGTACCCACTGAAAGGCAGTCGGGGTTTGTGCCACCATCTGGGGCACTGGAGGAAAAGGCAATTGCAGTTGCTGTTGCTGTCTATAAGGCTTGGCTGGCCGAAATGGTAGCCTAGTCTTCATATTCTTCCTCTTTGGTTGAGGACCCTCATCCGGGGAAGATTTTCTTTTGATAGCCAGGCCCCACTTCTGGAGAAGGTTTCTATTCTCCACGGCGGCCTTATCAACAACCTCTTTGACCACATCTGTAGGGAAAAGGTCTTTTCCCCAAATGTTGGAGGAGATTAACTTCCTTGGCTCGTGTCTCACCGAAGCCCCGGTGAACACGAACTCCCTGCAAGCTCTCCTTGCCTTGACGAAGCTATAAAGGTCCTTCGTCACTGTGGCCAGGTGAGACTTAGCCACTACCATGAACATTTCATGGACCTTGGGGTCACTTGCCATCGTCTCGAGAGTAGTCTGATGAGACATTGAGGCAGCCAGTCTTTCTTTTGTCTCGAACTCTCTTCGTAAAAGAGATTCGGACAGCTTGGGGAGGTCCTCGCCGAATTGCCGTCCGGCAATATCAGCCTCCAACTTTCCCACTGAGAATGTCAGATGGACATCCTTCCAGTCCCTGTGGTCCATAGGTAGAGCCAGCGACAAGGGTTTACACTCCTCCAGGGAGGGGCAAGGCTTGCCGGCCTCGACTGCCTTTAGGACAGCCGCAACCCTTTCTGTAAAAAGGGGAAGGCTCTATCAGGAGAGGACACAAATGAAGGGAGCTTCTTGCTCAATGCAGCTACCTTCGAATTCGAGAAGCCCCTCTCTTTCATCGAGGATGAAAGTAGGGCTTGAGCCTTAGCGTGGTCCATAATAATGACCTCCTTCGGCTCTGTCTCCTCCCTTGAAGCTGGTTCTTTTCTCAGCCGGACATAGCAGTCCGGATATGATGCCTTGCTGGGCCAGAATTCTACCTCCTCTAGGGGAACTGAACCCAGCTTATCCGAGATGACGATCTTTCCAGTCGTCATCGGCATGTGCTCAGCATACCTCCATGGGTTAGCATCTGAGCATATGGGAAGGTCTTTCACATTGAGCCTTTTCCGGGGCCCATGTGATTCTGCCAGGGACTGCATACGCAGATCCATTGCAGCCGCCTTCTCCTGATTCTCCTTCTGCATTTGTTGGATCATTCCAACAATCGAAGAGAGGGCCTGTCCCAGTTCTACTGGGAGGCCAGCCGATGTTGAGGGGATAGGCTCCGGCATCTGAACCGGAGTAGCCGACACCTCGTCGACCTCATCCTCTACGACATCCGGGGTTTGAACTTGATCCTGACCTTCTGCCAGGAGGTCTTCTTCCAAACGTTCGTCCAGGTCAGACATCCTGTCACACAACTGGATGTCTTGCATCGCATCTGCGACTTCCTCGTCCACCTGGACTTGATCTTGAAGGATCTCCTCTTGAGGCTGGGGAATCACTGCCTCAGCTGATGCCTGGGGAAAAGATACGCCCTCATCTTCTCACTTGGAAGATAAGGGCCAGAGGTGTTCTTCTTGAAGCCCCTTACCCAAGTACGAAGCTTTTCCCTAGCTATATCCCTTGATTCCGCCGTTCTAGGGGAATCAAAAGCCTCAGTAATCAGGTTAGTGCATACAGTACATACCTAAGGGTCCCAATACTGGAGATCATCCTTGGAGACAGCTCATGCTGCGTGTCTCCTACAACACTCATGTCCGCAGAGGTTCTTGCTGCGGACATTGCAGAAAACATTTCCGCACTTCGGAGGGTCCTCCTGTAAAAAGAAGAAATTTCCATGAGTATCAAGTGAACTATGTATCACTGGATATGCATAGTATAGCATAACAATTCATAAAGGAAAGACACACACTTGTGTTTCCTTCACAACCCATTGTTGCAGCCTTCCAGATAATAAAATCAAAATGGTTTATCTCTACTAGAGTAACCAATGCAAGGTTTCCAGAGGAAACAGGTGGAGCTCACACCTAGGCAATGATTTTAAAATCCTGGATAATAGACGGGGAAGAACTCTGCTTCCTGTCTGAGGGCAACAGCAAAGGGCTGTGCAAGAAAACATAATAGTGTTAGAAGATACAGTGCTGTACCTAAACTTTTACTATAGTTTTCTTCTTACTGTATATGCTATACAGAAGAATACTAGTACAGTATAGGAGGATGTGTGCCGGCCTGCCTTTGCCGGCCGGCACACATCACAATTAGCTTTAAAGTATACTACTTAACAGCTATAAGGCGGCAGCCCTTTGGTTCAAATGCCTGTGCCGGCGGCAGCAGCTGCCGGCCAGCAACAGCCAGTGTTGGCCGGCAATGATTGCCGGCCAGCAACTACACAAGGTAGTACCCAGCTGCCGGCCACACTCTTGGTGACCGGCAGACAAGGACTGACATAAGCCGGCCGGCAAAGGTACAGGACCGATGCCAGCCGGCAGCAAAAGAACCAGAAGACTACACCTGCCCGGCTGCCGGCCTCATAGGCCGGCAGCCGGGACAGGTACAGCACTAGAAGAAAATAGAATGGATGCCGGGATAAGAGTGTACACAACCCCCCAAGCCCGGCAACCGAAAGAGTGCATATAAGGAAGGGGAGAAACTTAATTCAGGCTTCCTTGACCAATGCCGTCCGGCTCTGCCGGCAGGCATGGATGAGGGACCAAGAGAGGTCCGGGCAGCACTCGAAAACATAAGACCCTTGCCGTCCAGCATCTCTGCCGGCCGGCAATGGGCTTAGTCAATTCCACATCCCAACCTATACTAGGTCCAGAAGTAGAATGACATACAGTACAGTAATACCCCTGCCGGCCAGCTCTGCCGGTCGGCAAGGTACAGTACAGTAATGGCTAGGCCAGTACGGAGATAGAGGGGGAAGGGACAAGAGGGTCCTGCCAACCTTGCTTTAGTGACAGATCACCCGCAGCCAAGAACTTTGTCTTAGCCTAAGGGAGATCTAAGGGAAAGGGCCAGCACAGTAGTATAATACCTGCCAGCTTCCAGAGCACCAAAGCAAGGAAGGCGTTGCTACTCCCAAGGGAAGATTTATCCTCCCCGAGAACAGCAACAGGACTTGGTCTGGTCGATCACACAAGAAGGAATCATAACTTACAGAAACCTTCGATAGTGACCTAAGGGAGCTAAGCTCCCTTTGTAAGTGTTAGGTCAGCGAGGGAGACTCTGCCCCAAGCCAGACAACACGGACTCAGACTAAAAACTCTGTTGTTCTGTCCCTCTTTGAACCAGACTTTGCTGGAACAGGAAGGTACAGTAACACCCTAGTATAGTTTTATCGAAAATAAATTCGGAAAAAACCACTTATGGATAAGCCCAAGGCTTAAACAGAGGGAAAGGGATTGCATACCTTCTCCGAAGAAAAGAAAGCAACCGGGGAGTATAATAAAGTATACTAAGGCTCCATAAGCAATTAGCCTAGGCACCAAGAGAATCGATTACCTAATTCACCGAAACTCTCACGTATACAATCTTGGAAATATTCCACACAGTCTAAAATGTATAAAATATAGCCTAAAGCTTCAATAAAATTTTAATTACACTCGGAAAAACCAAAATCATGCATTAAGTACTAGGACCAAATGACTAGGCTACATGGCCTAGCGTAGGCCAGAATGGCGAATACTTCGCCAAATAATACTAAGCACGAAAGGAAATCCTATGTAAAGCTATATAGCTAAAATTTATTAAGCAAAACAACCAGGAATGTCACTCTGACTAACTAATTTATACCTAGCGAGTGACAGTGTCCAGGACACCTCTGGTAGGCTACGGCTCTTGTATCAAAGATTAATCCTATTAATCACTCAAAATTTTACCAAGAGCCTACATTTATACATAACAGACACTATACTCAACTTATCCGAGGTCAACGAAGACGAAGAAGCCATGAAAAGCTGAATAAATCCAAGATTTGCGAGAAAAACAGGAAAAAACACCGAGTTGTT
>NC_090741.1:133464568-133469568 GCF_036898095.1 Palaemon carinicauda | reverse complement strand
ATTTAGGGATGAGGCAACTTTCCTCGGATCGTGACCTGCGGGTGTACTGTCAGGATCCGCTCTGCGAATAAAATATGTCATTTTCGCTCTGAGTTGATTCAGAGATAAATTTGAGCCTGATGTTTCTCCCCTGAATAGTTGACTACCCTTGAAGTCTGAAGTTCTACGAAGATAGACCTTTAGGCATTCTACTGGACATAGAGATGCATCTTCTTTCAGAGGGCAGATTCTCCAGGGACCCCACCTGTTGGTGGGTAACTCATTCTTGGCGAGAAACGTAGGATCCGGAAACAGGTTCAGCTCCCCCCCATCCAGGAACTGAACACGACCTGCCTCTCTCGAGAGGGCTACGATCTCACTAACCCTGACCCCGGACGCGAGTGCAAATAGGAAAATAACTTTTTGCGTCAAATCCTTTAACGCACATTCTTCATTGCTCAACAAGGAGGCGAAATGAAGAACTTTGTCTAAAGACCATGAGATGGGCTTTGGAGGTGCTGAAGGTCTGAGCCTAGCGCAGGCTTTCGGAACTTTATTAAAGATCTCGTTACCTAGGTCGATCTGGAAGGCAAATAAAATGGGTCTCATCAAAGCCGATTTACACACTGAAATCGTGTTAGCTGCCAATCCTTGGCCATGGAGGTGGATGAAGAAAGATAGGCAGAAATCTGTTGAGATCTCCTGCGGATTCTTTGCCTTTACAAAGGCCACCCATTTTCTCCAAGATGACTCATATTGCCTTCTAGTCGATTTGCACTTGTATTCCTCTAGGAAGTCTATGCTGGCTTTCGAAATCCCGAAGCGCTTTCTCACCGCTAGGGCGAGAAAATCATGAGCTGCAGGGTCTGGGTTTTCTGTAATGAAGCGCAGACAGTCGACTTCTGGACTCGCTGGGTCAGAACTGGATGTGGTAGCGGCACGAACTTCATCTGTAGTTCCAACGCCAAGGGGAACCACATACTGTTCGCCCACTTGTGGGCCACTATTGCCGCTACCCCCCTTGAAGGATCTCAGTTTGTTGAGGACCCTCAACAGAAGGTTGTGAGGAGGGAACAGATAAATCCTGGACCATCTGTTCCAGTCGAGGGACATTGCGTCCACTGCTTCCGCTAAGGGGTCCTCGTACGGGGACACGTACAGGGGCAACTTCTTGTTGTCTTTCGTCGCAAAGAGGTCTATTTGCAGTTCTGGGACTTGATTCAGAATGAAGGAAAATGATCCTGCGTCTAAGGACCATTCCGACTCTATCGGTGTGAACCTGGATAGAGCGTCCGCTGTCACATTGCGGACTCCTTGAAGGTGAACTGCCGACAGGTACCACTTCTTCTTTTCCGCCAATCGGAAAATGGCTAACATCACTTGGTTGAGAGGTGGTGACCTCGACCCTTGTCGATTCAAGCATCTCACAACCACCTCGCTGTCTGTCACCAATCTTATGTGGATCGAGTGATGCGGGGAGACTTTCTTTAAGGTAAGGAGCACTGCCATAGCTTCTAGAAAGTTTATATGAAAGGTCCTGAATAGCTTGGACCAAGTCCCCTGGACTTTTTTCCGATGAGAGTGACCTCCCCATCCCTCCTTTGAGGCGTCTGAGTGAATCGTCATCGACGGGGGAGGTGGCTGAAGAAGAACCGACTTCTTTAGATGTCTGGCTTGGGACCAAGGTCTGAGAAGAGTACGTAGCCGAGGCGGCACTGGTCTTCTCAGGTCTCTTCGCGCATTTGATGCATACCTTCTCCAAACTCCGGTTGCATCCTTTAGCTGTGCTCTTAGCACTGGGTCTGTCACTGAAGCAAACTGGAGAGAGCCTAGTACCCTCTCCTGTTCGCGTCTTGATATCCTTTCGGAATCTAGAAGTCTCTTGACAGAGCCCGCTATCTCCTTCCTTTTCTTCATTGGGATGGAAAAACTGTGTGACAAAAGGTCCCAGTGGATTCCCAGCCACTGGAACTTTTGGGATGGAGAAAGTCGAGACTTTTTCTTGTTGATCTTGAAGCCTAGGTACTCTAGGAACTGGATCACCTGACTGTAAGCTTGCAAGCATTCGGTCTCGGATGCTGCCCACACCAGCCAGTCGTCCAGGTAGGCTACTACCTGAATTCCCTTTAGGCGTAATTGTTTGAGAGCTGCGCTCGCAAGCTTCGTGAAAATCCTTGGGGCTATGTTTAGCCCGAATGGCATGGCTCTGAAGGCGTACAGTTTCCGTTGTAGCCTGAACCCTAGGTAGGGGGAGAGTCGACGGCTGATTGGAATGTGCCAATAGGCGTCTGACAAGTCTATAGAGACTGAGTATGCCCTCTTGGGCAGTAAGGTCCTTATGTGTTGCAGTGTTAGCATCTTGAATTTGCAATTCACTATGAACTTGTTGAGTGGTGACAAGTCCAGAATGACTCTGAGCTTTTCCGAGTCTTTCTTGGGAACACAAAACAGCCTCCCTTGGAATTTGATGGACTTCACCTTTCGGATCACATTTTTCTCCAACAGTTCTTGAACGTACTCCTCCAAAATGGGGGTGGAGTGTTGGAAAAACCGAAGGCATGGGGGTGGAGTGCTGTACCAGCTCCAACCCAGTCCATTCTTGAGTAGGCTTTGGGCCCAGGGATCGAAGGTCCAGCGATCCCAAAATTTCATCAGTCTCCCTCCTACCGGTATCATTTCACTTGGACTGCCGTCCTGAGGTCTTGCCTTCCTGACCACGACCACCTCTGAATCCCTTTCCCCTTGAGGGGCGCCTAGACGAGCCTCTGGCTGCTCCTCTAGGTTTTGCACGAAAGGAAGAAGACTGTCCTCCGAACGTTGGGGCGAATGTGGTTGACTGACCTGGCACAGCCTGGGGTACCCACTGAAAGGCAGTCGGGGTTTGTGCCACCATCTGGGGCACTGGAGGAAAAGGCAATTGCAGTTGCTGTTGCTGTCTATAAGGCTTGGCTGGCCGAAATGGTAGCCTAGTCTTCATATTCTTCCTCTTTGGTTGAGGACCCTCATCCGGGGAAGATTTTCTTTTGATAGCCAGGCCCCACTTCTGGAGAAGGTTTCTATTCTCCACGGCGGCCTTATCAACAACCTCTTTGACCACATCTGTAGGGAAAAGGTCTTTTCCCCAAATGTTGGAGGAGATTAACTTCCTTGGCTCGTGTCTCACCGAAGCCCCGGTGAACACGAACTCCCTGCAAGCTCTCCTTGCCTTGACGAAGCTATAAAGGTCCTTCGTCACTGTGGCCAGGTGAGACTTAGCCACTACCATGAACATTTCATGGACCTTGGGGTCACTTGCCATCGTCTCGAGAGTAGTCTGATGAGACATTGAGGCAGCCAGTCTTTCTTTTGTCTCGAACTCTCTTCGTAAAAGAGATTCGGACAGCTTGGGGAGGTCCTCGCCGAATTGCCGTCCGGCAATATCAGCCTCCAACTTTCCCACTGAGAATGTCAGATGGACATCCTTCCAGTCCCTGTGGTCCATAGGTAGAGCCAGCGACAAGGGTTTACACTCCTCCAGGGAGGGGCAAGGCTTGCCGGCCTCGACTGCCTTTAGGACAGCCGCAACCCTTTCTGTAAAAAGGGGAAGGCTCTATCAGGAGAGGACACAAATGAAGGGAGCTTCTTGCTCAATGCAGCTACCTTCGAATTCGAGAAGCCCCTCTCTTTCATCGAGGATGAAAGTAGGGCTTGAGCCTTAGCGTGGTCCATAATAATGACCTCCTTCGGCTCTGTCTCCTCCCTTGAAGCTGGTTCTTTTCTCAGCCGGACATAGCAGTCCGGATATGATGCCTTGCTGGGCCAGAATTCTACCTCCTCTAGGGGAACTGAACCCAGCTTATCCGAGATGACGATCTTTCCAGTCGTCATCGGCATGTGCTCAGCATACCTCCATGGGTTAGCATCTGAGCATATGGGAAGGTCTTTCACATTGAGCCTTTTCCGGGGCCCATGTGATTCTGCCAGGGACTGCATACGCAGATCCATTGCAGCCGCCTTCTCCTGATTCTCCTTCTGCATTTGTTGGATCATTCCAACAATCGAAGAGAGGGCCTGTCCCAGTTCTACTGGGAGGCCAGCCGATGTTGAGGGGATAGGCTCCGGCATCTGAACCGGAGTAGCCGACACCTCGTCGACCTCATCCTCTACGACATCCGGGGTTTGAACTTGATCCTGACCTTCTGCCAGGAGGTCTTCTTCCAAACGTTCGTCCAGGTCAGACATCCTGTCACACAACTGGATGTCTTGCATCGCATCTGCGACTTCCTCGTCCACCTGGACTTGATCTTGAAGGATCTCCTCTTGAGGCTGGGGAATCACTGCCTCAGCTGATGCCTGGGGAAAAGATACGCCCTCATCTTCTCACTTGGAAGATAAGGGCCAGAGGTGTTCTTCTTGAAGCCCCTTACCCAAGTACGAAGCTTTTCCCTAGCTATATCCCTTGATTCCGCCGTTCTAGGGGAATCAAAAGCCTCAGTAATCAGGTTAGTGCATACAGTACATACCTAAGGGTCCCAATACTGGAGATCATCCTTGGAGACAGCTCATGCTGCGTGTCTCCTACAACACTCATGTCCGCAGAGGTTCTTGCTGCGGACATTGCAGAAAACATTTCCGCACTTCGGAGGGTCCTCCTGTAAAAAGAAGAAATTTCCATGAGTATCAAGTGAACTATGTATCACTGGATATGCATAGTATAGCATAACAATTCATAAAGGAAAGACACACACTTGTGTTTCCTTCACAACCCATTGTTGCAGCCTTCCAGATAATAAAATCAAAATGGTTTATCTCTACTAGAGTAACCAATGCAAGGTTTCCAGAGGAAACAGGTGGAGCTCACACCTAGGCAATGATTTTAAAATCCTGGATAATAGACGGGGAAGAACTCTGCTTCCTGTCTGAGGGCAACAGCAAAGGGCTGTGCAAGAAAACATAATAGTGTTAGAAGATACAGTGCTGTACCTAAACTTTTACTATAGTTTTCTTCTTACTGTATATGCTATACAGAAGAATACTAGTAC